>NC_072476.1:71319056-71444056 GCF_027574615.1 Eptesicus fuscus
CATTGTTGAGATAACTTTGACCCATCACATTGAGGCCATGCATCAGGTAATGCTGCTGGTCATTTCAGAACCACTGATTTGTTCTCAAGCAGCATTTGGCAAGAGAGATGTTTACATGAAAATAAGAGGGAAAATTCTTTAAAAGTAGAAGCCTAATAGTTTACATCAGCCAAATTAATTCACTATATTTTAAAGGGACTGAAATTGAAATTTCATCTTTGTGAATCTAAGTTTTTATCATATAGTATTTAAAATCATATTTATTAAGAGTGATGTTTGACTGTTTTTTTATACATTTTCCTACACAATAGATTTTAAAATTTTTGAAACAGTTGCAGTTCATTTTAATTTTATGGTAATTGTCTTGTAAATTACATTCTGGTGGTTTGGTTTTTTTTTAAAAAGAAGTTTACATTTTGGCTATGAGCATAAAATTGTTTTAATATAATTTTCATAAAGTAATTAGTTACAGGGGGCTTTCTTTTGCTCTTACAGGAATGCTGACAGGAATGAATGAAACTTCTTCTGTAATCATCCTTGCACCACAGAACTTCACTTCCTCTGTGATCCTTCAGAAGATTGTCGATGTGGCCAACGTCGGTGTAGTGCCTTCTGGCCAGGATAATATACACAGGTAGGTGCACCAATGTGAGATGAGGGGATAAGTTGTGTACATATATAATTTTCTATTCATAATTTTTCTTGAAAATAACCCCTAACTATATAAATGCCCCCCTTTTTTCTGATAACATATTTGATTGATGGATTTGGGGTAAGGTTCTCTTTCCTATTTCATACAATCCTTAGCACATTGGCATGTACTATCCTGAAAGATACAGATAGTGTACCTGCATTTTATAATAACTGATGGTTTGTAAAGGTACCTTTTGAGATATGGTTGAGAATTTATCTTATTTCCCCAGATTCAGTGGATTTCAAGGAAACACTGTTTTACAAAGCAGTGGAGTTGGACTTTTTTACTTGAAAGAGAACTTGGGTACTACATACAGATTTCCTTTTGATAGCAGTCCCCTACGGCTGCTTCCAGGATTGAGGAGTGGCTAGAAAACCAGCATAGGCCCAAATGCAGCTTCTGTTTCTTAGCCCAGGAATATCTTCACCATCAGCCATCTAAAGCATGCGATCCAAGTCACTTGTCCTTAAAGGTAGCAGAAAATGTGATCAATGTAATTGCCCTCTGTGTGTACTTAGGAATGCCTGTGGCTTGAAATGAAAGTTAAGATAACCCCTTATTACTTAGTTCTCTGTGAGCTTAAGGGAATTCATTGCACACCATCTTTAATTTCTCTGCCATTCCACTGCAATGGCATACGTATGCTATTTTATTTATGTATATTAAATTTAAAATTAAAGGGAATGCCTTCTGACCTTTAAAAAATTTAATTAGCGTAGGGGTAAAGAGGCCCCGTATAAAGAGAACTACAGATGATCGGGTTTTAGACTCAGCTCTGCCATTATTGGGCTTGGTAATCTTGTGCAAGTTTTAACTGCTCCTTGTGGACTTTAATCTCCTCATCTGTTTGGAAATGGTGGCAAGGAAAAGAAGGGTGATTGGAATGAAATTCTATGGTATCTATGGAAGAACACTGGACTTGACAAGAGCTGAGTTCAAGTCTTGATCTGCCATTATCCAGAGTTACCTAATTTCATCTAATTATGACAGAATGAAAACTGCATGTGCTAGTCAAAAAACAAACAAACAACAAATTTATTTGTACTTTTGGTGTTTTTTTAAATTTTCTTAATTTTTTATTTTTATTTTTTGAGAGGAAGGTTCTTAAGTTGCTCAAAAGATCAGATGCTTCCATTTCTTAATTTATGATAAGCCCTATCTTTTCCACAGGGCCAGGATAAAGTAATAAAACTGATCTAAGGTAATCATACTAGTGCTACCAAGCAGATACAATTTATCTGTCAGTTAATGTTGTTCAAGAGGGGAAGTATGAATAGAAGCCTTTTCAGCGAAAATATTTTGGTTCTGAATTTTCCTGTTTTAATTCTTTTCCACCTTAAATACTTCCTTTCCTGGATGAAAGGAAAGAAGGGTAACCCTTATTTACATTGGAACTTCTAAATTAGTTTTTGTTTTGTTTTGTATGTGTGTTTGTAAGTTTTCTGAAAGCAGTGGCAGCTTTCCAGATTTCTGTTTCTTGAAAGAAAATAGCCAAATTACCTTCTCAAAGGCAACTAATATGAAAGCCATCTTCTTGTTGAGAAATGGACTGAGAAAGACACTTAGCATAGCTCTATAATTATTATTAAAGGATAGTTTGCCTGTAACTTGTCTTGGTGGTTTGGAACTTAATGCCTGTTCAAAACATTAAATTATAGCCAATTCTCAGTTATCCATACTAATGCAGGAGAGACCCATAACAGAGGAACATTTATATTTGGCTTTGGAATGCAGAGATTGCACTCAAACTTAATGTTCTTGGTCCTCGCACACATCCGCAGTGTCGGCGCTTTTCTCATCCAGCCCTATCATCAGCGGCCTGGGTTTGGCTCTGTAACTTGGGGGAGGAGCTCAAGTTACTGCAAAGTCAAAAGTGAATAAAATGCGTATATCTAATTAAGAATAGGCTGTGCTTGTCGTAAATTGCCTCACAAGTCTCATCAGACTTAATTGAAAATGCTTTTATAGTTAAACTATGGTTAGCATAATGTTCTAAATTTCAGAAAGTTTCCAGGTAATAAACATATAGACTGATTGGTATTTTTCACACAGAAATTGATAAAAATTATTAGCTTGCATATTTAACATTTTTCTATTTTTATACTCAATAATAATTAAAAATTGTCAATAAAATCTGTACCAATGTCTTTCTTAATTGTATTTAAAATGAAATAACAGTTACTGTTTATATTATGACAGAAATTTACATTTTGCCACTTTATTGAATTAAGGTTTTTAACGGTAGGGTTCAGTCTTCTATTACCCTGTGGGATTAATGAGTTTATATGTCTAAGTAAGTTATATATTATTTAATTGTTAATAATAAAATTGAAATCCCTATGAGATTTCTAAGTGCCTCCTTAATTCTTCTATGATGGTTGCTTTTATGAAGAGTAGGACCAAAGCCGCTCCTGTAGTTATTAATGGTAATCCATTTAACATTTAAAAAACAAGTATAAAAAGCATTTTGACTATTAGTGTTTAAGATATTAAAACTTCAGTTCAACGAATTATTTTTGACTGGCCTTTGTTCTGTTTAATTTTTCAGGATCTTTTATTTCTGAGAGAACTTTTTAATAAACATTAGACTATTCTTTCTGACCATTCGATGAATATGATCCCATTGTTTAGTTTTAGAATAATTTATTCTTATACTACTATTCAAAATATGAATATTTTTACATTAAATACCAAGTAAAAATACATAATATAAGAATTAGCTAAGAAAAAGTGTATCTTCATTAATATACAGGAGTGTGTAATAGTATAAAATAGAAATTTTAATTGAATACGTAATAGAAAATGGCTTCTAACACATCAACATTAATGGTCTCCATTTAAAAAAGTCAATTAAATGAGCACAAGTTTTAGGGAATTCTCTTCAAAACCAGAAGTATTTCCTATATAGTTAACCACTTTTAAAGATGAATTGAGAAAGCATATCTGCTGTTAGATTATATGACATTTAGTTTTCATATTCTAAGTTATTAATAATATAAGAAAGCTAACCAGTATACCATTGAAAAGCTTAACCTTATCTTCATTTCTGTAGTACTGAGTTGCTGATTGAAAAAGCTGCTCTTTGAGAACCAATTTATCTTGTTGGGGTCTATAGAGTTATGGTCCTTATGCCAATTTTCTGTTTTCCAAATTACAGTTACCACATGATAAGGGTAATACAGAAATGAGAATTTAAAAATCATCAAAAAACATTTAATAGGCAGCTGAATGTTTTAATGTCTTGTGTTAGGTATTTGTGTTAAAATATATGAGATACACTCTTCATTATAAAACTCTCAAGATGTATAACTTAAGACAATACTAATAAACTATGTAAATAAAGTATATTCAAGAGGCAGAATGAACAGTGATAAACTACTATATGAATGGACACAAGATTTAATGTGTTTTAGAAGAGATAATTAGAGAGACTAGCAGTGGGAATCCTGGGCCAGGGAAAAATTCTATGCTCCTCTGAGAAAGAAATCAAGTGAGGGTTGACGAAGGAGGCTCGTATTCAACAAGGTAGAAACCGGGATGCATTTGCTTTTATTCCATTGCTTATCCTCTGACAAAGGTACCAACACACAGTGACCAAAAAGCAGAAAGCTAAAAGTCTATAGCTCTGAAGTTGTTTGGTCCAAAAAAATCATTTGGGAGTTTATGTAAAACTCAGATTCCTGAAACCCAAAAACTCAGATTCAGTACATCTGGTTCAGGGCCCCAGAATCTGCATTTTAGCCATCACTCCAAGAAGTTATATAACAAGTGTTCCAAATTCCACAGTGTGAAGCTGCCCTGAGTTATCAAGAGTTAATTAATGATAGCCACATGACACATTTTAAGATATATTTTTCCTATGTTTATGTATTTACTTTTTACAGATTAGTCATTATGGGGTACCAGTAGGCAAGATGTTTGATTTAGGTTTTTTTTATATCTATCCAGTGTCCTCCAGCAAGAGAGTATATTGTTATAATCATATTACCCAGGAAAACAGTCTTAGACCACAAGTAAACATTTGTCTTTCAGCAGTCTCCACTATTTTACATTTTAACCCAGTTTCACGAATTCTGACGTTCATATACTGTAGTGTTTAAAAGGGTTGTCATGCCACCTACTCATTTGGCCCTTTTGTGAACAACAAATTGACCCTAAAAGGAGAAAATGTGATATTTGAGTGAAAACAGAAAGCGTTGTCTCTGTTCACTCTATTTTACTTCAACAGCTTTCATCGTTAACTTGTATTCAGTACTTATATCCCTTTCACTCCCTATGTATCTTAGTCTCTGGTTTAGATTTTTCTCTACCCTGTCACTTTTTTAATTTGCAGATTTTGAACATGTACAACTTGTGAATAATTACAGTCTTAGTAGAATAAAAATGTTTTACTGCTGTTACTGACATCCTTAACTATTAGGAAAGTCTGGTGCTGTGAATAGAACAGTGTATCCATGGCAACATGGCAATCAACTTTTTAATTTATCAGCACATTTAAAGACAGTTTATTTGTTTCAGATTTAAAATAAAAATCTTTTTGTTTAATTGAAGTACATGTAAAGAGCAACTTGTTTCATTTCCAGGCTTTAAACTCATTCAGTAAATCACTTATCATATACATGTTTAATGGTTACTAACAAGCGGAATACTGGTGTACACTATTGTTTCCATCCTAAAATAGCTATATTGTGTAACTCCCTCATTCAGTATTTTTTGAAGAACTTTGTGACAGATTTCATTAGTTCTAGGGTTATAAATACGAAGTAGTCACTTCTTGGTGGGGTCTTTGATATTTCCATTTCTTCTGTTCTTAGGTTGATCAACCTTTGCATTACTGTCTTTATTAGTTTTATTTCTTTCTCCATGGTAACTACGGACTATTTGAATACTGGGTAATTTTGAAGGACCAATAATATTTGATGTCTTGGTGCCCTAATTTTAAAAGCTCTGATACTATAGTCACCATACGTAATCTGTCTTAAAACAATTTTGTATAAACTTTGTTAATATAAAGGTACCAGGCTTCGGTCTTTTCTACAGTATGACAGGTTTGGGATCTCAAACAGGACTACAGGTTTGTGGAACCTCTTTAGAAGCCAGTTCCTTCGCAGGCTGGCGCTGTCCACTAGAGGACAGCACTGCTTTTCATCTGACCGCCCTGGGCTCTGCAGCTCTGAGCAGCGTGTCATTGAAAAACCAGTGTGGACCTCAGTTAATTTTTACACAGAAAGCACATTTGGATATTTCAGAAATAACCAAACTGCACAGCTGATTTTTGCTTTAAAAAAAAATATTTAAGTTTTAATTTCACCATTTGTGAGGTAATATTGTACAATGCAACAGTTTTACTAATAGGAATACATAACTGATTTCTTGTAAAAATGAAAGAAAGGTATTCTTGATGATTTTCCTTCTGTGTTGACAATTCTATAAGGAATCAAAGACAATGGGGTAAGAATTTATTTGTTTTATGATTTAATTTTTTTATTGTTAAGCCCCATCCCACCTCAGACAAACCAAAAATGCTCTGGAATAACTAGAATGTTTCATGTCTTCTCTGAGAAAGTGCACTCTGATTTTTTAGCTCTCCTGTACAAAGAAAGAGGAGGCATCACTAGCCAGATAATGTGGGGAATAATTATTTTATACCATCTCTACAGGTTAGAATAGAAAATAGAGGATCCTAAATGAGGATAGTAGCTTTTTGTTGTTGTTGTTCTAACTCTACTCATCGGCATGTTAAAGGAAAATACTACAAGATTGCTGGCTGATTTTTTTTGAAAAATATATTGCTTTGGATAAATTTTATAAGCTTGAATCACATCTAAATATTTTTCTCAATGTTAATTTAATAGTGCAGTGAGCTTAACTTTAAAATACAATTTTATAGTCAACAAAATGGAATTTTTTACAACTTACAAACTCTGCCTGTTTAAAATGTTCTATTATATTAACTCAGAGGAATAAGGATTTATCGTTTTAAAGGCTTGGGAGATAGTGCTCCAACTAACCACGCTTAGGTATTTGATGTTAGGAAGCTATAAACTAGTGTTTCTTACATATAATCATTGTGCGACTTCATTACACATTTGTCAGCTTTGGACTAATTATTTTTATACAGCTAGGGCAGGGCACTGCCTCTTGTGATCGTCTTTCTTACTAATAGGATTCTGTCTGCTTCAGCAGGCAGTAATTGAAGGCTTCATGTACAGAGTAAGAAAAAAAGTTTTAGCCTGAGTGGGCCATTGTCACAGCTTCTGGTAACCAGTAGAACAGAAAGCACGAGAAAATTGAACTCAGAATAGAAAAATCAGAAACCAGGAAGTCTATCCAAGAGAAGAAAAAGCATGTCTTAGAGCTGTTGCATTAAGTGTAGCAAATACAACTCTGCATAAACAGTTTATGTTTGTGAATATCCTGGAGGTCGATGCAGCCTCGCTGATATTTTTTAATTCATGTTGTCCTATTAACATTTCAGTTAAAACAATTAAGTTATAGGATTTCTTTTCCTTTTGATAAACAGCATTGATGGTCCATAGCTTACAAATCTTTAAAAAAAAAAAAAAAAGGAAACAAGCCCATGTTTTATAGATAAATACATTTGTCCAAATTTGTTATTATTTGACCTGTTTTCATAATTCTGTCAGGTTAAAATAAATTAACTTTTTTTGAAGAGTGGTTCATACTTTCATTTAGGTTTGGCAACCAGTTTATTTTGTCTTTTTCTTTAATCTTAAGAATTCTTAGCTTCAAATATTAAATGTCAATTGCTAGTGATAATAAACAAAGAGACATTTAATAAGATGAAATACAGCTATATCCAAACAGTTTTACCTTCTCGGTGATTACAAACATCAACTGCTTGGTGGTAGAATGAAAATAAATTATGAAAAATACCTAGGTGGTATCCTTTTAATAACATGGAGCCCGGCCTACGTAGGCAATGCATCTTTAACTGCCAGCCACTTATTTGTCCTCATTTGTGGCATTACTGGTGTTTGAGGTTGGTTGGTCTCCCAGTAGTCCCTCCCTATGTTGCAGTTCCATTCAAGATGTTTTGTATTTTTCATTGCTAGTTGTCTCTTTTGAGGGAGTGGGTGGTGGGAGATGTTTTAAATATTTAAATCTTTAAAGGCAGAAATGTAAAATATGTTATGACAAAGCATCGTGCAAGGTGCTTTGAATTACAGAATACCTCAAAGTCAGGTACACAGTTTTTGAAGGGAAAAATCTTAGTTTTTTAAAGTTTTGGAATATTAATAGATTATGTGCATATTAGGTAAATAAGAAGGAAGCAGATTCTCTCTATTGACTGATTTTAAAAATGTTAAGAGTGCATTTTTGCAAATATTAAGAGAATATGTGTGATCCAGAATTAGAATGCTTGGGTTCAAATTCCTGCTCAACCATTCAGGAACTGTGTGTCCTGAGCAAGTTTCTCAACTTCTGTGGGCCTCAGTTCCCTCATCTTTAAAGTGATCTGCCTCATGGAATCAAATGAAATAGCACAAGTGATGAAGTATATAGTACCCACTGCACAAAGCACTTAATAAATGGCACCTGTTATTGTCATGATGATGATCAAAAATTTCACATGCCTTCTGAAAAAAATGTCACCACGTGATCTTAGTTTGAGGCCAAGTACAGAGGTTCTAATGTCAGCCATTAAATGCATATAAGTTTTTGACCCAAGCTGTCCTTGTAATCAATGTTTCTTACATCCATAAGCTAGCTGTTTACTATTTACTCATTAGTATTCTTTCCATAACTATCTTTTAAATTGGGAGTAAAATGAATAGAGTTTAGGGAGTGGCTTTTGCTTTCCATGGGCCAAAACAAACCAATTGTAATCATGCTGTGTTCCAATTAAATACATCCATTTGAACTATGGAACAAGAGCATCCAGACATCGACATGGTCTTCTGCTTCAAAGCAGTGCTCCCACCATTTTGTGCCCACCAGGACAGAGACTGGCTACACGGCCGTCGCTTTTATCTCCGCTAACAGGTTTTATTGCTAGGATGATTCGCTTAGCATGTTTCCACTGCAGTGTAAGCAAATGCCTCTTCTTTCATACCCCTGTTCTTTACAGTATTGGGGGTTTTGTGGTAATAGGATTTCAGAAACATGTACAAGACACTAATTTTAACCTTTGTAAACATACTTGTATCAGAATTGACATGTATGTCTCCTGAGTTTGTATTATTCTACCATGACTTTCAGTTTTCAATAGAAAGAAGATAAAATGTGCCTTAGGGCCCTGTAACCCTGAAATTCAAACAACAGTGCTTTTGTGTTCCCATTCAGACATAATCTCCTCCGTGGTCCCAGGGCACAGAGTGTTAAGTAGATAAAGGGACTAATAAGACTGTTGTTTACATAATTATAACTCTATCTGAAAAGGGGGCCACTACTGAAATATTTGGTGATGACCAGATCTGTGGGGAAAGTTGCATAAGTGAGTGGGACGATAGGGCCACCTCATGTCACTGCTGACGTGGTTTTACAGAAGTACAGAAACAGGACTCTCCCAAAGCGTAGAACCTCAAAAATGTGGACAAAAGACCTGCACAAACCAGCAAGGGTGATAGAAAAGAGAGGTCGTCGTGGGGCTAGTGAGCTTCGTGTTCTCTCCAGGATGAAATTGGGGTCCCCAGTTCCTGAGCTATTGTGCGATGACTGAAGAGCAGGTGGAGGTGGATGTTAAGAGCTTTATAAAGCCTCTTTAACTCCGTGTGACTTTTGTTCCCGAGCTGGTTGTTTACAGTTGCTTCCCTCAGTAGAAACCGCTCTGATTCCTTACTCGTCTCTGTGTTTGGAGAGAGTACGCAAATAAATGCCTGGGAGAATTGCTAACATACTTTATCAGCAACCCATTAGCTACCGTTTTAAAACTCAACTTAAAAGTGTTGGTAATATTTTCAATTTAGTAAAATTAGCATATTTGTTTTGCTTTTCATGCATTATTCTAATTATTGTTGGGAAACTGATTTTCATGATTCTATTTAGGTCAAAAATGCCTTGCTAGGTTTCACAAAAAAGAATCTAATGTGTTATGAGATCTTGATGTCATTTCAAAAAAACCCTCAAAAAAGAAATTTTCATCTAAAGAGAATCTGCTTCCTGCTTAAGTGGCTAATATTTTAATTAAGTCGGGAGTGAAGTTTTTCTGAGTGTCTCCTGATAAACTCCCTCTTTTATGTTGGTGGTAATTAAACAGATCCCCGAGGACGCTGTGGGCTCTGCGCGAGGCCCGTGCTGATTGTCAGACATGAGACACTGACCAGTTGGTTTGCTCTTGAATAGTCCGCAGCGTGCTGTCAGCAGGGCAGTTTGATTCTTATGCATTGTGAGCTGTTGTCAGGGCTAACTGGGTGCCATTGTGGCTGAAGATGTTGCGCAAATTGAGGCAGATGGCTCAGATTCAGACACGTGTCATACAGAAAGGGGAAAGGGGATTGGCCCTGCAAAGTGGGGTCACAGCAGGTCACAGACCTGCTCTACACTTGTTAGTGTTTTCAAAAGCTCATGTGCAGCAACTTTGTTTTTCTCCAGTCATCCCTGCAATCAAATCCCCCCCCCCCCCCAAAAAAAAAATGTGTGGAACATGCTCCATGTGGAAAATGGAAGCCCAGGAGGGTACCATCTTTCCTCCACGGCTCTGGGGCTCCACTGTGCACGCAGAATGAATTAGCAGGATTGACAGAAGTTCATTGTGCCTCCAACGGCTTTTCAGTCAATTGCAGTGCTTAAAAGGCTAGTTTTGCTTTTAATTCCATATAATTAGTAGGTTCTTCATGTCTTGGAATTTAGTAATGGAGCTTTAGACCTCAAGTTGCCTGTATTCTAAAGCAAAAAGAAGGGTTTAATGTTCTGAACGTTTAAAAAATTTAAAAAGAGGGAGAGAGGGTGATGTTGCACTTGGCTATCATGTGATTTTGTTACATGGTATCATCAACATTAGAGATTGAATTTGAATATTTCAACATGCATGAATTCATTGAAACTTAAGAGTTTTATATTGCACATTAAATTATCTAACTTTTTGCGTAATCATTTTCAGATATGAGGAATTAAAATTTCAAGCTCTTTGAGAAAGGTACCTTTTCTTAACATGTTTTAAAAATAAAAATATAGAGGTTTATTTTAAGTGGCCCTATGCATGGTAAAATGTTAAATTATCAAATGAATGGATGATTCCCAATTTATAGGAATGGAGAATTATTCACATGCATCTGCTGTTTAAACTAATAAGTAAACTAGACTTTCTTTTCCTGTTCTGTTCTAAAGATGCACTAAAATTACCTGCTTGTTGTAAGCATGGTGCTGGGCAAGTTATTGATTTTTTTTTTTTCCCCAGAAGAATGCTTGGCTTTGGGTTTTCGGCAGTAGGGAACATGTAGTAAATGATTGGGGAAAAAAAGAAAGAGTCATTTTAAACCTATTTGAATTTCTGCTGTCTCCTTTTTCCCCCTCATGATAAAAGGTCTCTATCTCTCTCTCTTTTTTTTTTTTCTAACAGGTTTGCAGCTAAAACTGTGCACAGTGGGTCATTGATGCTAGTCACAGTGGAACTCAAGGAAGGCTCTACAGCACAGCTTATCATAAACACCGAGAAAACTGTGATTGGCTCTGTTCTGCTGCGGGAGCTGAAGCCCGTCCTGTCCCAGGGGTAACCTGCTTACATCTGGACTTCAGAATCTGGCACACAACAAAAGTGCCTGGCATCCACGACTGCTGCCTTTCATTTATAATAATAGCCCTTCCATCTGGCAGTGGGGGGACACACTCCTGACATTCTTGTCTCCTGCTTTAGAATGCTAGTGTGTAGCTATCATGTATGCAGTACTGTCCCCATTTTCGCTTTGCTAACCAAAGAACATATTTTTTACTGTCAGTTCTCTCAACTCTTGAGTCCATGTGGCATTTTCTCTATCCTGCTACTTCTTCTGTCCTTCTCATCTTCCTTCCCTTTTTCAACAATGATGGACATGAATTGGATATTTAAAGTTTATTGGAAATCATCTTCTTCCCACAGTAAGCAAAAATTAGCCTAGAAATAGTCTGTATCGCCTCTCAGCTTGACATGTGAAAATGGGATACTTTTTAGAATTAAATGCCAAAACAAGATCTCCGCAAAATTTTGTTCTATGAATTTCCTGGTATTGTAATTGGTTATTGACAACTGTCATCATGAAATTATCTGAATAATAAGATGAATAAACTAGCATATGAGATGAATAAACTAGCATAATTTGCCTTTGCATTCTTTTTAATGAGAAATTGTTTATAATCCTGAAGTTTGCATGCTTAGTTTTTTTTTTACTCTAAAGTAGATATTTTGAGTGTTTTATTATGCAGAAAAGCAATGGGGTTTAATGAAAGAAAAACCACTTTCAAACCAAGCAGATGTTTCTAATTGTGTTAAATTCTTTACTTTTGCATAAGATAATATTTTTTGCTGCTAACTTAGATTTAAAATCTATGTTAAATCAGTAATATAATGTAGTATGCTAACAATTGAAACCACTTTAATATCAATAGCTTAATATCATTAAAATATTTTTCTCATAAGTGAAATTAGAAAAATGACCAAAGTCCCATTTCAGATTTGGGTTTTTGGGGGTTTTTGGTACAATGATTCAAAGTTCCTTGCCTCGTATTTCCTTTAACATGATCATAATCCATGATTATCTTTAAATTGTTCCATTGAGTCGAGTTAGTCAATGTTGAATTCTTAATTCTAGCTATATTTTTTCATTTTAATGTCCACTTAATGGGACATTTGATGTGCACCAATCTTGAAGAATTGCTCTCATAGTATATTTCAGCCTGAGCCTCATTTTTAGTATCACAATGCATTTGCTTTATTTATTAAAAGAAAAGGAGAGCACTAGCCGGTTTGGCTCAGTAGATAAAGCATCAGCCTGTGGACTGAAGGTTCCCAGGTTCGATTCCGGTCAAGGGCACATGCCGGGTTTGCAGGCTCAATCCCCAGTAGGGGGCGTGCAGGAGGCAGCCGATCAATGATTCTGTCTCATCATTGATGTTTCTCTCCCTCTCCCTTCCTCTTTGAAATCAATAAAATTATTTTTTTAAAAAAAAGGAGAATGTTTTTATTCTGAAGAGATGAGAACAATGAATTTATCAAGTTAAAATATTGGATACTTATCCTTCCTAATAACTATTTGCAAATATTTGAGTAACTTTATTATAGCTTACAAAAAGTTTGCCCTTGTAACCTGGGTTTTTGTTGTTAAGAATTTAGAAGTTACTATTAGAGAAGACAAGAATCCAGAATGATGAATAACACAAGAAGAAGTTTAAAAAAAAAGGTTGGACAAGCTAAAGGTAAACATAAGCTCTTTCATCTTTTTTGTTTCCTCACTGTAATCTTTTTTATTTTATAGGGAACTTTATCTAAAGGTAGAAAAATATTCTTTTCACATAGGAGGGAGCCCCATGTTATAACACAAAATTAACAGAGCCTTATTATTGCCTTGCTACTTAAAGACCACATTCACTCTGGAATGTGAAGAACTTTAGTAACCCTTGTCAGGGTTGTTCGAAAATAGATCTATATCCCCAAGAAACCCACAGTCCAGTTGCAATAAAGAAATGGCAGTGTGGAGTTCACTAAGTTAGTGAGCCCTGGTATGCAAACAAATTTTGTTTACATCCTAATGTAGGCTCACCTCCTTCCCTAACACCGCTCGCTTCCGGTACCAAGTCCAACAGAGTTAGACAGTCGGTCCCCAGAGACTTGCTAAACGCATCTGTCCACTTCCACCTCCAGCTCTTCACACAGGTGGCCGACCAGACCAACCAGCCACTGTGCCCACTTTGGTTCTTCCATAAATTGAAGGCCAATTCAATTTCTGATCATGTACTTGCTTATTTTTTTAAATCTTCTTTCCTCTTCACTTCTGCCTTCCAACTTCACCAGTTACCTCAGGAAGTTTTCATTATTACTTTTACTCTCTTCTTGAGATTTGTGGGGGGGGGGGGGGGGACCAAGTTTATGATAGTGTTGTGGAAAGGGTGTTTAATAGAAAAATATGTCGTTAGATGGACCAGAAGATTTTTTGAATCTGTCCAGTCTCCACCTGCTTTCTTCATGCGACTGCCTGACAAACTGCATTCAGTCCAACTAAAGGGGTGCTGTTCTCTCTTCCTGTTTTGGTAACATTTCTTTCGATTTTTCTACCAATTTTCAACTGCGTTGTGGAGTAAGCAGAATTTTAAGGTCTGACCTAAAAGTTAACCACCATGTGTAATTGCTTTGTGAGGAAAAGTGTTCTAGGTTCCATATGAGCCCTTGACTAGCAAACTTGGAACAGAGCCATTTGAAAGCTGAAGTGGTTTCTGGGTAACAGTGAAGCAGTTGCCTGGTTCATTGTCTCATCACAGCAGTAGAGCTGTTGAGTACAGAGGAGGACCGGGTGAGGGATGTCTGAGGCGGTGAAGCTAGGTAGTAAGTCTTGAAAGTAGGGTGGCATTTAGAGTTTCCAGAAGTAGGAGAAGGGAGAGTATATTGATCTCAACTGAGGCTGTATCTTTTCTTCTTTAAATGTATTGATCTTAGAGGAAGGGAGAGAGAGTGAAACATCTATTTGTTGTTCCACTCATTTATGCATTCATTGGTTGCTTCTTGTATGTGCCCTGACCAGGGTTTGAACCCACAACCTTGCCACTCTAACCAACTGAGCTTCCCAGCCAGGGCTAAGAGGCTGAATCTTAAACTGTTTTTTAAATGCCTTTGTACAGAAAGCAACATTGCCAACACACCAGAAAGTGAAGTGTCCTTTTCCTCTCCTTGCCCTCATTTCTTTCCCCTCCCACAGTCTCTCTCCTGAAGCCATCCCCAAGCCTCTGCTCAGTGGTCTGTGGTCTTTTACAGGAGAAATGGGTGGTTGGGTGTTCCCGGTGGGGCTGTGCTGCCCTTGTGAACAGGTTAGAGGTAGGAAAAACAGACTTAGTTGGTTTTACTCTCCTGTAGTTTTAGATACTTTTCCTTGAGGATTTTAGTTATTTCCTGTACCACTCGTTAAATGATTATGAGTTGAAATGACACTGAAATTTCTAATCTCATGTTTGTCTTTCTCTCGGGCGAGTTTTATGTACATAGTCACTTGCACATGTAATTCCTAACTGGTTCAGTAATTATGTGCACCAAAGACCCCAAACCCTCAGAACTCACATGTAAAATCATTACAATGTCAGACCTGTCTTGAATGACATTCTAAGACAATGGCTTCTCATCTACAACCTCAAGGACCAGAGATACCAAAGATTCAGGTTTAAAAGTAGAAGAATCTTTATTCTGAGATCTAGAGATGTTTAGAAAACCTAGCCAGTAGGCATTTCTGCCAGTGGGCTCAGTCCTGTCAGTCCTTTAGACCACAGATGCTACAGGGCGCTTGGAGAGAACAGGGAAGCTTCGCCTTGGCCTGGGAGGGGACGGGGGGGGGGGGAAGGAAGAGAGAATAACTCTCAAGTTGTACCCCAGCCAAGATTCTGATTCCCCCACCAAAAAGAGCATATCTTCTCAGGCCATATAAGAACCACGTTTGTGTGTGTGTGTGTGTGTGTGTGTGTGTGTGTGTGTGTGTGTGTGTGTGTTTAAGCAATGTAATGAATGAGGGCTCTTGCATTATGGTAGGGATCAGCCATCTTCATGGATAACAGTAAGGAATTGTTAAGATCATGGATGGCCTACAAAAAGAAAAATGTTAAGTTCTGCCTTTGCAAAGTAGTTAGGAAAGGTTATAAGACAGTAGGCTCCTCAGACTAAATTTAAACCCCCAATTTCTAATGAGTTCATGGTTGTCTGCTTATTCCTCTTTGTCAGTAAACGGTACGGTGAGGAGTGACAACAGAGAGTAAGTTGTGAACTCAAACAGGCTGCCAACTATCCTCCCAACGTAAAGTCTGATTTCTGAGACGTAAGAAGTGAAGTCACCGTGAGAAGGCCTCCTACTCGCGTCCCACGGCGATCGCCGTCACCCAGGTCTCCATTTGCTCAGGCCTCATCAACCCCTTAGGGCCTAAATAAAAATACGTTGTAAACAAAGTTATGGGCAGCTCAGTTTCCTAATTGAAAGTAATTATGATTTCTTTGCTGTGGTATAATTACCTTAAAAAATGTTATTTGATGATTAAGATTCTGGAGTGAATTGTGTTCTTTGGGCTCCTGCACGGTTCCTCCATTGGGGACTTGGTTTCAGCGGTGTACAGCTGCTGGAGTTGATTTACAGTGCGGCGGCTGTGGCTGGTCATAAATAAATCCTCTTATATAGTTGTTATGAACACCTGTTAGATCATCTGTCAGCAAAGCGCTGTTCACATTTATCATGGTGCGGTAGTTATTTTACCTCAATCCATTTCCAACTGACTCAGCCTCCATCGCCGGATTACTATTACCACACCATAATCGCTCGTTCCCACTCCATGTTACAACTTGCAGATAAAAGATTTCACTACTTGGCCAAATTTCATAAATAAAGGAGCAGTTCAGTGCAGTAAAAGTTTATTTTTGTCATCATTTGTCACCCCATTATTCTATAAATCAAATGGAATAGCACTATTGCCAGCTCAGGCGTTGCTGTCAGCCCTCGGCATGGAAATGGTCCGTTTCTTCCTTTTAGATGAGATGACATGTCTTTCAGACTTAACCAGCTTATGGCTTTGTTTCACCCATTTTATTTTATTACCCCTCCAGAAAAATCCTTGGGGAACAGGAAGACTGAAAGAGTGAAATGGAAACAGAAAACACAGCCTCGCATGCTGCTTACTTAGCCCAGTGATGTGCATCCCTCACCCCCACCCCAGCCAGACATTAGGAACCTGACCCCCACCCCCACCCACACGCGGGATCCTTGGCTAAGGATGCTTTTTATAAACTTGTAAGGGGTTATGGTTTCTATTTTGGAAAGGCCATTACAATGTGGAGTTACAGATATTGAAATACCTGATGTATATCCCCGGAGATCCACTCGATTTGACAGGCTTTATGCAAAAAAAAAAATAGACGAACTGGCTTCTTTCCTAAAATGCATTTTAATGGCTCAGAGTCGTTGAAAGGGAATGGTCACCCCCAGAGAGTGCCTTACCCCTGGCGGTTTGTCTGCTCTGGAGCTTTGGAGAAAGAGTCAAGATTTATTAGCAAGTTGTGAGCCCTGTCTCGGGTGTAAAGGCTGTGCAAGGCGATGTCCCCTGGTTAAAGGGAAGAGGACAGAAAAAGCTGGAGGGATGGGGTAATAGAAAAGGGTTTATAGTTGATATTATACTTCCAAGTTGGTTCTAATTCAAGTTACATTCTTCATAGTCATTATGTAGCTCATAAATTCAATAAAGTGTTTTACTGTTACTATAAAAATGACAGGAGGGGGGTTTTATGTTGTAAGTTTCGTTAGTTGCTCTTCCTGCTTTATGTTGAAGTCCTCAGGCCATTATGTCATTAAACTCCTCGGAGTCTGAAGGGCTCAGGCCCCGGCATTGCTTGCCTTTTGCACCATGGCCACCTCGTCCCAGCTGGGCCCGGCCACCGGACTGAGAGCCAAATGGCTGTGGTGCAACTTCAGTCTATGACGAAGTGTGGTGGAATGGCTGGGGTCGGGGGCAGCTTTAGGCCGACTGTGCAGCGGAGTCTGAACATTCCAAAGCAAGAGGCCTTGCTAGTGGGTGATGTGGACTTGCTGGGTGAGGCGTGAGGAACTCAGGCTCTGTGGACACCGAGGGTTTTCTGTGTCAAGATTGGTCTTGGCACTGGACTCTGCCAACTTAACCTTCACCAGTCCTTGATAAAGTTCTAAGCAAATTCAGAGTTGGAATCTTACTGGGTTTCTTGTGGGGGTTTTTTGTTTGTTTGATTTTTAAAGGAAATGCCACTCTCTTTAGGCTGTTTTCTTTTGATTCCAGAAGAAGCAAATGGCATATCTGCTCTAGGAAACTTTGCTTTCTCCAGATGTTGGTTTGGAACAGAATATCTACATGGAAATAGCAACCACTAATTCTCTGGCCAGAGTGCATCAAGGCCTTAATCTAAAGCCTCCCATCCATCCAGCTGTCTGGCGTTTGCTATTACAGGGCACCAACAGAGAAATGAGGCTGTGGCTCTATCACTGCACCCTGGGTGACAACTTGATTTTCTGCTTTCACCGCAGGCAGCAGCAGCCCAACATGATGGGGCTGTTAATTTGTGCATTTCATGGTGTCTGTCAGGGGGGCTGGGAGCGGAGGGCTTCAGGGGGAAGGGAATGGAGCATGTCCCAGCCGCGGAAGCACCTGTCTGCATTGACGGCGCAGAGCACTTCTTATTAGCGCGCCGGTCTCTGAATGCGGCCCGGGGATGACAGCATGGCATCCCAGCACCCACACACTGTGACAGGCGGGCAGCCGGTCCCATTGTTTGCCCTTGATGAGCATGTCATTAATGGAAATGGAAGAAAGTGAGGGCCACATCAGTATTCAAATAGCCTCTATTCTCTCTGCCATTCACCCGGCTGGCTCAGCCTGCTGCACATTTCCTCCTGCAGGCTCCTCTTCGACTTCCTTAAACAGATTTATTCCCATTGCATACAGACCCTTTCCCTGCTGTTCCTGATTTCTTCCAGGCCTGTGTTTACACCCACCTCTTGAGGCTGGATTTAGCTAGATCACAGGGGCGTTGGGTCCCTGTGTGTGGCAAATGTCTAATTAGCAAGTGCATGCTGTTTGCAGCCAAGGAAATGCACGTTGCCACTCCTGGAACCTCTGCCTGTGTCTTCTCCATGCCGCATCTCCGGGGATGACGGTGGCTGCTTTGACCACCGTTCTCAGAAATACCTGGCAGAGCCAGGTGGCACCGAACGTGGAGCCCACCTTCCCCAGGCATGGCTGGCATGGACACAGAGCTCCCCTTTCTCAAGCTTCGACAGGAAAGAGACGTTAAGGAAAGCGTCCACTTTGCTTGGAAAGAACTGAAGAGTCGCACAGGATTATTTACCGCCAAGTGGAGAGTGACTGGAGCCTAAATACGTGCTTCCGTCCCGCAGCCCCTGTGTTGGTCTGTTGGCTTAATCATGTAATTAGCGCTCAGAGGGAGAATATTGACGCTGCTGCCAGCAGCCGTTGCTCTTCCGTGCGTTTCTGAACCATTCCCGTTGCCCACTTGGCTTCCGTGTCGCCTGGTTTGGTAGCTTCAGCTGTGCACCCACACAGCCCACTCCTCCCGGACAGGCCTCGGGGCCTCTCCCCGCACCCGCCCAGCTGCCTGCGCGGTGCACGTCTAGTCAGATGGGCTGTCCGGGAGGAAGGGAGCCATGAAGGACCACCTCTGGTTTCCCTCTGACCTTTCGGGAAAGGCCAGAGAACTGCTGGCTGTGCATTTCCCTCGCAGTGTCCCTTTCCTGGCATCAATCTGTCAGCGCCTGGGGCCTGCCGCCCTGAGATGCCACCCGTCTGCTAAGAGGGCCTTGCTAGGGGCTGGGGACAGCGCCCGCGCCACTGCTGCACCCCGCGAGGGCACCCAGGGCCCACACCTCCGCGAGGCTGCGTCCTCTTCCTGCCCTGTCCGAGATGGACCAAGCAGCTCTTACTTCATTAAGCTGTTTTCTCCCCAAAGAGCAGAAACCGAGGAAAGGAGCCGTCAGGAGACTCCGTAGTGCCGCCTCCCGGGGCAGCGCCACGCTGCACTCCGGCTCAGGGTGCCATGGGTTTGTTCCTGTCCGCAGTATCGGGGCCCCACTCTGGATCTGGGGGATCGAAGAACAGATTTTCTCAAGTGTTTATTTGACAACCTACAAACCTCCCCCCCCCCCCAACCCTTCTCCAGTGGAAGCCCGGAGGGGTGATTATGGTTTAAAAAGCCAAGTCATAAATTGGCCTCTCTCTACTCAGCTTGCTTTGTAGCTGAGGGAACCCACGAGGGCAATTTAAAAGGAAAAGAAACAGGCTGTGGAAAAAAAAAAAAAAATCTGAGCACATTAGAGTTAGTGTCAGAGTGATGGAAAATAATTTTCACATTTGATTAATTATTAAGAGAGCTGTTTAATAAAATATAGAGAGAGCATTTTGTCTCCCCACAATCGTTAGTGTGACCCAGGACCCCTATTTTGGAGGTGAACAAAAAGCTATTGAGGTATAACAATAAATTTTGTCCCCAAGGGTTTCTGCAGAAGTGGCCACAGGCTTGCCCTGACAGATTTAAGGCAGAAATCCCACAGCTGACACTGAAACGTGTCAAACGCAGTGGCCTCCGTTGGCAGGTTGTACACACCAGCCTCACCCAGACATGTGAATAAAGCAAAACCATTGACCTAGAAAGAAACTGCGCATTGGAAGGGGGTTTTCCGTCTTTTATTTTTTTAGAAAATTATCTCCCTAAAACATGGGTTCAAATGTTTAGTATGCTTGGCAGCTTACTTATTTCAAATGCAGAAGTCATAAGGAATTCTGTTCTTTTTTGAATAAATTATTTTTAAAAAATAGTTTCTTTGTCCATGACTCTGTCTGTTTAATTTGAAATTTAATAATATTTAGATCTGACGAGGAAATATGCTATGAAAAGGAATTAGGTTTCTTTTTTCCCCAGAAAAAAAAAAAGTAATTTTAAAATTAACATGCAGAGTCTATTCAACCTCGTGCATTTAAAAATAATTTAACCTTTTGCACTTGGATGTCGAGTGTGACTCGACACGGTTAGCATCCATAGTAGGAATCAAGAAAAATCAAGCGAATGCAAAGGGTTAAAGGTAGCCTCACTTAATTATATGAATACACAGATTAATCTTAAAAAGCACTCGAATAAACATTTCAAAGTTTGGGTTTCTTATGCACCTTGATCTGCCAGTTATTTTTAACTATGAAGCTATAGAGACATGGCAGCAAGAAGCCATCAAAATCAGGCATGGGGATGCTCAGGCTGACGTCACTCCACCACGTTCCCTCCACGCACTCTACCCACTTGCACATCTTTGTCATCTAGGCGGGTGTTCCTCTGGTGAAGGTGGCAGCGAAGGACCACCCCTAACTTCTTCCTGACCTTTCAGTGAGAAGACAGGTTCTCCCCTGTGTGACCCGTCACACACACACACACATACACACACACACACACACACACATGCAGACTTGCCCTCCGGAACTTTCGGCCAGAATGCATGCAGTTGCCTGCATCGGCCTCCTGAAAGGGCCTGCGCCAGCTCCTCCTCAGCCAGCAGCTTCGTTTCTGACCTGCCACCTTGCCCACCTACTTATTTCAAAGACAGATTCGCCGAACATTCTGGAGGAAATGCCAGAGCTATTCGTCTGCCACCGCTCTCATGAATGGCAAGCGCAGCGTGAGAAACAAGCTGCAGGGGTAGGTGGAGTGGGTGAGGGCAACAACGTGGCCTTTTGGTGACCGATCTCCACCCCTTCACTCGGACGAGTTGGCGGGGAGCGCGGTGTGATGTGGAAGCTGCCTGCTCAGCCCCCAGCGCTCACTGGTGGCCACGTCACGACCTACTACGGACCAAAACAAGCACGTGCCTTCTCTCTTTGGACCTCCAGAAAGCAGAAAGATTGATGAGAAGACCCGGAAGTGAGCAGGGAACAATTGTTAACACCCATAGCCCTCTTTATTGTTTATCTCATGTGTCTTCTATTGTTATGTTGGTTTTGTAATTCACTTAACATACTATTGGTACAGGGCGGTAATACATATGCATGTAGAGTGATATTTGTGTAATTAATGTTCCATGTATACAATTATAATACATTAAGTAGTTAATACAAGTGTATAATATCATACAAATGTATAACATTCAACCAGCAACACGGGCATACTTTTACAAATGTATGTACACATTATGGAGTGTCCTCCATCAAAACCTCCCGGGCCGCAGGACCGCAGCGTGGCTCCCCGTGTGCCCACTCCGTGCCGCTGGGCGCCGGTTCTTTCCCCAGGACTGGGTTTGGGAGGAATAGACAGTGAGGCCTCCCACTTCCCAGACAGTAATGAGACCTACCTTGGCCTCCCACCCCTGGCCCTTTTCTCCTCAGGCCCATTTAGAGAGCGTTCAGTGGGGAGCCAGCTTCGGGAAGGAGCTTCAAGAGGAGGGGCTTCCCTCCTGAGGGGGCTCCCCACGAAGGGACTAATCACCCCACACTCGGAGTCCGAGGCAAGCGCTGCACAGCCGGGTTGGATGGAGGAGGGAGGGGCCATGCAGAGGGTGGGATGCATCTGGATCCATCTCATTAGGAGTGAGGAATGACTCATGATTCACAAAAGGTCATTGCCTGCCGAGGTAGATAAATTACCTATAAGCCTTCAGCAGAGTTGGAGGACCTATTTGGTTAGGAAGTTTTCATTAAATCAAAGATTTTATGGCTTCTATTTTGTTGCAGAGGAAAAGAGAAATAATTAGTAATTGATGAAATAAGTACAGGGAATAAAAAAAGTGTAATGTTATTCTAATAGGCCTTGTCTTGGTCTTTAACTTTTCACTTGCAAGCAGCATTATTTTTTAACTCAGATGTATAAAAACCATCCACATTGAGAAAGTGGAACCGATTGCAGTTAAACAATTGAGGGGAGCACTAACCAATAATGGGATAGGCTTTAAAATGCTATAAATATTGTTCCTTTTTATTGTGCTTGATTTTTGATGATGCCCATAACCCATTGGTTAAAATTAAATAGACATGTTCTTAGGTATTACTCAAATACATTTTAGTGCTAAACTATATAAAACAGGATATATATATATTTGCCCCCAAATTGCCTGTGAGAGGAGTTTCTCAGATGGGCCCCTATTTTCCTATTGACATTTCCATCTAGGGAGACCCCTCAGATTATAACAATAGTAACACTGAAAGTAACATTTCTCTGAGGGTGAATTGAGCCTAACCTATTGAGGTATCACTGTAGCATATTAATTAGGCAGGTTTTCATGAGATAACAATCACTGGAGCCTTTCTGTCTGTGAAATGTTTACCCCTCACTTTTACATGGCCACTGGGGCTTCTTTTTCTTAGGATTCCTGCCTTTTTACCCCCAATTAAATCTGCTGGAAAGCATGTGCACTCCTGCGAGATTCACAGGCTATCAGGTGTAAATGATAAACAATGATATGTGGAAAATAGCTGGGGGGGCGGGGGGCGTTACAGTAGATTCGCACTGATTATCTCTTTTTTTAAATATCTTCCACCGATGGAACACTCCCTATGCGTGGTCTTAGGCTAGTCATTTTTTAGCCCGTGTTTTTCCCTTGTACCCTCCCAATAGCTGGGTGTGCCAAGGGCTGTTTTCATCCCCATTTCACAGATGAGGGAGCCGGGGACTCGGAGCAGCAGCCCCTGGCCGGCCATCCAGTCGGGAGGGGTGGCCTCCGGCACATGTGAGAAAGTCCTCTGCAGGAACCTAAAACTGAGAGAGTGTCTACATGGTGCCTGGAGCTTACTAACCATTACATCATTGACATTATTCTTATTATATTAAAATAAGCCACGTCATGGGCATTCTCCACTATGGACTGGAGGAGGAGCCCGGTCATCCAAGTGCATAAGAGGATGCCAGTGTTTTCGTAAGATGTTCACGCTGCACAGCACACGTGGCACCACCCCAGTGTGTCCGGTTTCTCCCGGCGTCTTCTCTTCCCCAGTTTCCTCACCTCATCTCACAAAATGCTAGAAATATCAAATAATGGCATTCTTAACCATTTCTCTAGGGAGACCATCCCACTCGCTCATTAGACCTCACTGTCAGGGACTTTTTATGGATGATTATTTAGCAACTTTTCCCCAAATTCCTTCCCCCTGGAATGCTATGAATCTTAAAAGTGAACAAATGGGGGAAACGAACCAAAGTGTTTGCTTTTGACCCTCATGATGCCAGGCGGGTTCCAGTGACGTTAGCGGAAGGTGGGCCACTTGCTTTGCCACCAGTGAAGGACATCCTTTAGGCCTCCAGCTGCCAGGGCCTCAGTTTCTCCACGTGGACAGGTGGGGAGCACAGAGAGACGTTCTGGAGACACCAGGGGAAGTGACCGTTCCCCTAGCAGCTTCTCCTCCGCCTGGACTCTGCGTCATTGAGCAGGACACCGACCCCCACCGCCTCTGCACCTCCGCATCTTCCTCTTCCTGCCGTAAGTCACCCTGTCCAGGGCTGGGGATGCTCCCGTCACTGACATAAATATCCCAACTCCCTTTGGCTTCAAGTGTTTGTGTCTGCCCTCTGGGACTTCTCCCACACCGAAAGGTAGCCCCAGGGACACCCACACCCCCCAACTCACCCAGGAAGAGGGGAGTTTCCTGAGCATCGCCGAAACGGGAATCCTAAAAGGCGCTTCCCAGAAATTAAGTGACTCTTGGGAAATCTAGCTTAACTATGTTGCCCCAGGACAATTAACCTACCTATCCTCTTACATGCCCTTTTTGAAAAGGTAGTGATAGTTCATTTTAAAACGTAAAAAACCATCCCATTCATATTTGCTCTTTGTGCCAGGAGCACTGCACTTGGCATTGGGTTGAACAGTGCAATTAATGAATAGTCACCAGGCCGCTAATCTGACCAATGCCGGGCGATAGGACACTTGATCTGATTGTCTGTGGCCACAGTTACACAGAGCTTGTGGCAGCGGAGAGGACCACAGTGTGGACTGTTAATCACCTGAGGGGAGGGGAGGATGGATGTGGGGAGGATGGAAGGTGTCCTGGGAGCAAGGAGCCGCCTGAGGGCTCTAACTCAGGGCGGTGATCCCACAGAAAGTGTGGCACGTTGGATGCCAGTAGCCCTGTGTATTCCAGCAGCCCCATATCCAGGAAGAAAATGAAAATCCAAGACATTGTTCATGAACCCCACATCCATTCAGGTGGGCGGGGGGACCGCAGCAAAGGAAGCCCGGACGGTGGCAGAGCTCCCACTGTCAGTCAGAGAAGACCCGTGAGTGGCAGTGGGGAGGGGGCCCCCTTCCCTGTCGGAGGCGGAGAGGTGGGCCACCCTCGGACAGTACCCGTGGTGACCATCAATGCACATTGCCTCCAGAAACCTAGACACCCTTTGGGTACAAAGGATTAAAATGTGCCAAATGCCTAACCACTGCTCAGACCAGCCCTGAGATTCGGGGGGTGGGGGTGGGGGCGGGGAAGAGGCAGAGGAGAAGGCCAAGGAGCCTCCTCAGCCCTCCCCACCACATCTCAGTGGGGCTGGGAACAGAGCTGAGGCCAGCCGGCTGGCTGGGGCTGACTCCCCTACGGCTCCTGCCCTTCACCCTCTCAGACCCGGGGCCCTCCTGTCCTCTGCAGACCCCAGCACGCGCCTCAGTGCTCTCTTCTCAAAACGTCCACTCGCAGCCGCACCCTCCACAGGACAGGGTTCCAGCGTCTCCTCCTGCTGCCCCCCCCCCCCCACCCCCCGCTTCTCTCCTCCTCGCACAGGAGTGCTCTAGCCCCGACGGACAGCGTGAGGGCCATGAGGGCCATGACCCCACCGACACGTCTGCGAGGTCACACGTCGTCGGTGGGGGAATGAGACACAAGGACAGACGTGTCTGGGAACAGCCTGTAGGTGGTCGGCTGCGTGTGGACTTTCTGAGGTCAGCACCGTGGTCCTCCATCACAGGCCCCAGGGGCCTTTGCCACAGGGGTCCCAGGGCTTCTGTTACGCCCGCCTGGCATGGCTGGCTCTCTGCCCTGTACCTCGGCACACCTTACCCTTCCACCCTTCCTCACACCGTCCGTATATTGGTCGCCGTTAGCTAAGTGTACAAACCATCGGGCCAATACCCGACAGGTCACTGGAAGGCCCCGGACAGCAGGCTGACTGAGGTCAGCAGGAAGCCCCCCAGGCGTTGGCTCAGTGCCGGTTTGGGGCTCCCACTTCTCCATCCTCTCCCCCCAGATGCTCACGTGCTGGCTGCGGAGGCCTCACCCTCCATCTGAACGGGTGCCACTCGCAGGGCCTGGCGAGGGCTCCCGGAGGGCCCGGCACGAGGACTCGGACTCGACGGCAGACAGAGCCGCTCTCTCAGCAACCCAGTGGCTGCTTTGTGGCTCCTTGTTGGGCCAGGATGTCCGTTCTCGGCTAATGAGCAGCTTGAGTGTGCAGGTGAGGAGGACAGCGGGATGCCGGCCCTGATCCTAAAACAATATCAGCAATTCAGGAGGCTGCCGAGTGGAAAACCGCTCAACCTGAAGAGGCCTTTCAAAGGGCTAGTTTTGTTCTGAAGTTGCCTCTCGGCTCGTCTCCTCTTTTTTATTTTTCCTTTTAAAACCATTACAATCAAGCATTTATTAAAATATCGAGGCCAGGGGAAGTACTTCGAGGAGCTATTCAAGCCCAAAAGCCTCAAAGAAGGAAGATGGGACTCTGATGGTCTAATTGATTTTTCTTCTAGAATAAAATTAAAAGCGAGGCAGAGAGTATAGCAACAAGCACTCACCTTGATTGCACGCCTTGGAGCTGGGTAAATAGAGGGCAGGGTTTCCGTGTTTGGTTTAGGAGGCGGGAGGAGGGTTATTATGAGAAAATGAAAAACAATTAGTTTGAGAAAGGAGCGGGTGACGGGCGGCAGGGCTGAGGGGGCCCCGCGCCTCCTGTCCGGCCTGATGGCTGGGGACAACCGGGTTTTGCTCTGAAAAGCGTGTTCCCTCACTGGCTCCGGCTTCTGCCACCAGGCCTGCGGAGCCCAGACGCTCCCTTTGTAGAATGTAAACAAGCCTGCCTTCCCTCCCAGCGATCGCTGTGAAATGAGAGGCCATTTCTTCCTCGTTAACTAGAAAAAGCCCACCCTGGGAAGCCCTGCTGCCATGCCTGCGCACCGCTAATGGAATTTTTAACTCCACCTAACGGCACCTGAGGGTGATCAGCGCGGGGCCAGCTGTGCATCCCAAGTCCCTGTCGGGCTGGCAGGAGGGCAGATTGGATGGTGTGATGACATTTCTCTCCAGGGCGTCACTTCAGCAGTGTTGGGGCAAGAGCCTGAGGCGGGGGCTCTGTCCTGCTCTCCCCACTCTCCCGCCAAGATGGGGCCCACGGCCATTCCGTCCTGGGCGCCCTGACCTCGGGGATTTGGGTTCTAGTCTTCCGAGCATCACGTACACCTTTCTCCCTTGGGAGACAGAGTGCTGAGGTCCAGGGCGTTAAAATAAGGCTATGCCCTGTAAAACCTTCAGACAAGGTGTATGTCCAGCAGGATGCAATTTGTATTTTCCAGTTCTCAGTATTCACCCCAACTCTCAAGGCACGGCATGTTTTTGAAACAGTGCCCAGGCAATGAAAATGGCAGCCGGGTGTTTTGACATTGCTTTCTACTCAGCGTGGGCAGAATCTTCCTCCGGGGCACTTGCCAGAAGCACGAATTTCAAGTAGAAGGCCAAGGCAATTTTAGGAGGGACACTCTCTAGTCATTTGTGTAACTCTTTTCCCCTCTCTCCTCTGTTTCTAATTCCATTTTAGAAGCTTGAAAATACAATTTTTTTTCCCCTTTACCAATTTTGTGTTTTTCTATTTGGCAAACATTGATTCTTTTCTGTGTCCCAAATGGAGGTGAAATTAACTTGTCTGTCTGTTTCTTAAACAAAAATAAATAAACAACTTCAATATGTATAGCCTCAGACCCTGCCAAGCGCCGCTTTTTCGGTATGCCAATGTCACCGAGGAATGTCAGCTCAGCACCACGATTAGCATTTCACAACTGCTACACAGCCAAATGTTGAGGAATAACAAATGCTGTTTTGTGTCCCCTGAAAATTACAGCTGAAGAAATGGAATTTTCAGTCTTACAGCAGGAAATTAAAAACAATAGTCCAGGAGTCTGGGATCCAAATGACTTTCTTTCTCAAGTAACTAATTTTAAAGATCAAAGCTGAGTTCTAAAAATGTATGCAAGTTAATTTAGTTTACTTTTTAAAAGCTTTCCTGTCTAAAGTTTTGTATTATCCACTTTAGATGCATTTTTTTAAATCCCAATCCCCAATTTAAAACATAATTGATGTTTGTAAGTGAAAAGTTAAGGCACAGATGAAGGGCAATATTTACCTAATAATATTTGTATGTAGAATATATGAAAAACTGATGATTCAATAATAGGGCCAATGAAACAATTAGAATGGGCATAAAAGGTAAACAAAATGGACAAAGAAGATAAATAAATAGCTAATCAGTGCATAAAAATATGTTCAACACCATTGAGTATCAGAGAAATACAAATTAAAGCTAAAATGAGATTTTATTACACACCCACTCTGATTGCTGAAATTCAAAGAAAAGACCACATGGAGTGTTGGTAAGGATATACAGGAACTCCAACTTTCCTGCTAGTGAGAATGAAAAATCTACTTTGATTTTAGAAAAATCTACATTTTCAAAAGCTACTTTGAAAAGCTGCTTAGCAGTTCCTTAAATTACTAAACACATACTTATCACACACTCCATTAGGTCTCCTCCTGGGGACTTACTCCAGAGAAATGATAACAGAACCACACCAAGATCTATAAACAAATGTTTACAGCACCTTTATTCATAATTTCCCCAAAGAGAAAACAACCCAGATGTCATTAACTGGTTAATGGATATAGAAATTGTGGCATAGTCATTCAATGAATGCCATTCAGTAATAAAAAGAAACAAATTAATGACATGGGTGAGTCTCAAAAACATCATACTAAGTGAAAGAAGCCAGACACAAAAGACTACATGCTATATGATTCCATTTCCATGACATTCTAGAAAAGGCAAAATTACGGGCACATAAAACAGATCTAGAAAACAAAGATGCACAAGAACATAGATCTAGAATGTTCTGTATCTTGATTGTGGTGGTAGTTCCACAACCATGTATTCTGGTCAAAACTCATCACACTGTACACTTTTAAATGGGTGAATTTTATTCCATGTAAATTATACCTCAGTAAACCTGACTTTAAAAGAAAGAAATTAGCAAGAGTAGGTATGATAGGTTGAATAATGGCCCCCGATATCCATGTTCTAATCCTTGGAACCTGTGGATGTTGCCTTATATGATAAAAGAGACTTTGTATAGTTAAGGATTTTGAGATGGAGAGTTTATCCCTGGATTATCCTGGTAGGCAATCATAAGTGCCCTTATAAGAGGGAAGTGGGCCCGACTAGTGTGGTTCAGTGAGTGAGCGTCAACCCAAGAACCAGGAAGTCATGGTTCGATTCCATCAGGACACATGCCTGGGTTGCAGGCTGGATCCCCAGTAGGGAGCATACAGGAGGCAGCTATGGGATTTATATCTTGCTCAGAGAGCTCCATAAACTCAAATCTCTCCAATGTTTGCTCTATGGCCTCTGTGTTTGCTGAGTGGATTCTACATTCTGTGATTCTTGCTATAATCCTACCCTAAAGCTAATTTTACTAAAAGCTATTGATATGGGAGCCGATCTTGGACAAGCAATACATAAATCCCATAGCTTCATTTACTTCATCAATGTTCCTATCTCTCCCCTCTCTCTCTAAAATCAATAAAAAAAAATTTTTAAGAGGGAAGCAGAGGGAGAGTTGACACAGAAGAGAAGAAGGCCACGTGACGAGCAGAGGGCAGCAGAGTCAGAGAGGCTTTAGCCCAGGAGGAGGAGGAATGCAGCACTAGCAGCTGGAAATGGCAGGGAACAGATTTTCCCTTAGCGTTCAACCCTACCAACCTCCGTTTTGGCCCATTGAAACTGATTTTGGACTTCTGCCCTCCAGAACTGTAAGAGAACAAATTTGTCTTGTTTTAAGCCACTAAATTTGTGGTAATTTGTTACAGCAGCCATAGGAAACTAATACACTAAGGGAACAACTAATAAACTTGAACACAGATTACAAGAGATAATCTTGCTCTCATTCAATGAAAGGCCTGATGGCTTAGATCAGCATCCTTAGACTTCAGTGTGGATCATTTGAGATCTGTTTTAAAACAGGGTGGTTCCCAACCCCCATTCCACCTCACTCTCATCTCCCCACCCCTGCCAACCTGGTTCAGTCGGGTGGTGTGGGGGTGGGGGAACCCTGGGCAACTACATGTGGGTTTAATACTGATGTCCTGGGTGCCCCAAACAGAGCATTTTCTATTTATAGCGTGATAATTCAGTACAATTACTACTTCTTAGGTACATCAACTCGCTCCATGCCTAGCATCTAGCAGGTATTCAGCAAGGGAATTTATCTGTTTGACAGCTCCGTAAACTCAAACCTCTCCAATGTTTGCTCTACAGTCTGTGTGCTTGAATTCTGCATTCTGTGATCCTTGCTATAATCCTATCCTTAATCTAATTTTACTAAAAGCTATTGGTATGGGAGCCTATCTTGGCCAAGCATGTCGGTCCTTTTATTTTATAAATCCGATAGCTTCATTTACTGTTTTTGGATTTTAGAAACACCAGCAGCAGGCAGGATTTCTGAATAATGAAGGAGAGGCCAGGTGACACAATAGTCAAAATGTAAAAACACACACACACACACACACACACACACAACACGGAAATGGTGCCTTTTGGTTTTTGTTTCTTCATTCTATCCATGAAGTCCAGAGCTCTTCTAGATAAAATGCTGGCATTTGGCAACCCTCTGGACAGCCATGCACTCCCCCTTTGGCATCCCTCTGTCCACCAGATGCCACTCCTCCCTGCCTAGCCGAAACTCTGTGTTGGTAAGAGGGGGACTCCCAGAACCCAGTGCCAGGGCCAGCCTCCCCTTGGGGCATGGCAGGGTCAACTTTCGCTGCAGATGATGGGTACAGACTAACCTGAGGCGCTGACTTCCAGACGGATGTAAGGAGTGTGTCAGTGATGTGAAATCAGGTGAGACCCTCTCCCGTTGCTTCCACTGGGTGAAAGCTAAGAGAAGCCTGCAAATGTCTAGGCACCAGTACAAGATTCATTTAACTCGGTTAGTGCAGTTGACAGTTTGAATAGTTTGAAACTCCTCCAGTGAAAACCCAAGCCCTATCAGGTACAAATGAAAAGAAAAAAGTGAGAGAGGACACACAGAGGTAATTTTAAGGTCAGAATAACCAAACAGTTCCATTTGTAAACAGGCTAATTTATGTTTCCAGGAGAATCTGACAGGCTACTCCAGCAGTTTTAACAATGCATTGCTCCACCATGTTTATCAAATATTTAAACATCCCATTTTTATTGAACTGTAATGTCTTTTGAATATATAAGCGAGAGAAGAAGGATGACTTTTCTTTCTTATGGCAAGGATACAATGGCCACTCTGCTCATCGTCTGTTCCCATCTGTACAATAAAGTCACATTTGGATTCTCATATTTGGTAGAAAAATAAATCACTCCCCATCTTCCATAAATACATATTATCTAAGTCCAGATCAATTGATTGATCCATCACAGCATTAATTGATCAGCATAGCATCTCTCTGTCCATTTATTTGTCTGAGAGAGAAGCAGGTGACATATAATTACTTCCATAATGGAATAACACTTTCCCTCCAATTAGCAAAGCCATGAATGTGATAGGAAGGTTCTATTTCTTAAAGGCAAGTAAATACTTATTATTTCATTGTACCAGCTCTACCAAAACAGTTTAAGGGACCAAACATCACCTGTTTAAAGTGAGAACTGCTGCTAGAGAAACCAAGATGGCGGCATAGGTAAACACCTAAACTGCAGCCTCGCACAACAATTTCAAAAATACAACTAAAAGACAAAATGGACATCATCCAGAACCACAGGAAAGCTGGCTGACTGAAACACCTACAACTAGAAGGAAAGAGAAAACCACAAGGAAAATCAGAGGAGCTGTAAAAGCCTGAGGTACGGAGACACGGGCGGAGACATGGGCGCATGCGCGTGTGCGGGGAGGACGGAGCCAGAGAGGACGGGGCGGCTGAGTGCCTGGCCGGCATTCTCTAGCAGGAAGGAGATAAAAGCTCCAGATTGCACTGAACCCCAGCTCCGACTACACTGAACTCCAGTTCCAGGCGAGACCCTGGGAAGCCAGGCTCATACTGGGGGAATCTGGGCTGTAAGGTGGAAACGCAGGGGAACAGTGAAAGGCAGAGCTCCGGAGGCACGCACGTGAATGCGCGCAGAGGACGGACTGTTGACTGTGCCACTGAATTGCCCTAGCGGGAAGGAGACAAAAGCTCTGGACTGTGCTGAGCCCCAGTTCCGACTGCACTGAACCCCAGTTCCGGGCGAGAATCTGGGAATCCAGATTCATTGGGAGAGAGACTAGACTGTTTGGCAGCGGACGAAACTCCAGGGCGCCTTTCTCTCAGAGGTGTTTGCAGGGAGTACCGAGGGACACTGAGGCCCAGGAACCTCATAGGGCGGGGCTGACAGGAAGCCAAGGCTGTAGGCTCCACCCTGAAACTCCGCCCCATCCAAGCTGAGCACAGAGGCTTTTACAATTTTGCAAGTCTAGTTGAATAAGGCTGTCTCCTGGCATAGACACAGCTGATCCTCACAGCCAACTGGCCTGGAGGTCAAATCCTCCCAGTGTACCAACAGCATTCAAGGCTTAACAACACCAAGACTTTGCACTCAGCCCACAAAGGGGTGTACCAAGAGCAACCACCTAGGGTGATTGGGGAAGCTGAGCTACTGGCCCCTATAGGTCACTGACCACACAAAGCCACTCCATCAACACAGGGAGGCAGCCAAAATGCGGAGACACCGAAGTATGTCACAAACAGGAGAGATGGAGGAAAGTAAACTAATTGACGACACAGTGTTCAGAACCACATTTATAAGGTTACTCAAGAATCTTCTAAAAACTGCTGAGAAACTTGAAGAGACCTTCAAGGACCTTAATGAGAATACCAAAAAAATGGAAAACGATCAGTCAGAAATTATGCATACACTGTCTGAAATAAAGAATATACAGAAACTCAACTGTAGATCACCATACCCCAAGAGTCAAACCAAAGATCTGGAACATGAGGAAGCAAAAAACACCCAACCAGAGAGGCGGAAAGAAAGAAGAATCCAAAAGTGTGAGGATAGCGTAAGGAGCCTCTGGGACGGCTTTAAGTGTACCAACATCCGAATTTTTGGGGTGCCAGAAGAAGAGAGAGAGCAAGATACTGAAAATCTATTTGAAGAAATGACAGAAAACTTCCCCCACCTGGTGAAAGAAATAGACTTACAAGTTCAGGAAGTGCACAGAACCCCAAACAAGAGGAATCCAAAGAAGACCACACCAAGACACATCATAATTAAAATGCCAAGGACAAAAGACAAAGAGAGAATCTTGAAAGCAGCAAGAGAAAAACAGTTAGTTACCTACAAGGGAGTACCCATACGACTGTCAGCTGATTTCTCAACAGAAACTATGCAGGCCAGATGGGAGTGGCAAGAAATATTCAAAGTGATGAACAGCAAGAACCTACAACCAAGACTACTCTACCCAGCAAAGCTATCATTCAGAATTGAAGGGCAGATGAAGAGCTTCACAGACAAGAAAAAGCTAAAGGAGTTCATCACCACCAAACCAGGATTACATGAAATGCTGAAGGGTATTCTTTAAGAAGAGGAAGAAGAAAAAAAGGTAAAGGTAAAAATTATGAACAACAAAAAGACATCAAATACATACCTACCAACAAGTGAATCTAAAAATCAAGAGAATAAAAAATCTGAAGAACAGAATGGACTGGTGAATATAATAGAATCAGGGACATAGAAAGGGAGGCGACGGACAATTCTCAGGGGGAAGGGGGTCTGAGGGGTGCAGGAAGAGATTGGACAAAAATCTTACACCTATGGATGAAGACAGTGGCGGCGGGTAAGGGTATGGGGTGGGGTGGGGAATCAGGTGGAGGGGAGCTATGGGGGGGGGAAAGAGGAACACCTGTAATAATCTGAACAATAAAGATTTATTATAAAAAATAAAAATAAAAAAAATAAAGGGAGAACTGCTCGTCAAAAATATCCAGTTTGAATGTGGCACATGTGACATAGTCTGTAAAGCTCCATTGCAAAAGCCTGCAGCTCCAGTAAACTAAACCAATGCCCGGACCACCTCGCTCATTATGATGGACAGTAATCAGTGGCCTAATAAAGCGATTGGAGCTGAAATCATATTTGCATTCACAGCAGCAATGGAATAACTAGTAAGCCGTAGAGATGAGTCTACATATTCATTTTTCTTTCCTACAACACACAAACCTTGCTTTCTCACCTTCTCCCTGTATGAGAGTCAACACAATGTTTGATGCACTGAAATACAGCGGCAAATCATGTTTGACGAAGTAGATGGCTCTGCCGCCAGTGCGTTCCCCTCACTGGGGACCAGCCGATGGTTTGTGAGGGGCTTTAAGTAAGAAGGCAGAATCATAACTCCAAGCCCAGAGGTCAGGAATTTATTTTCATGGTGTCAAAAGCATATTTTAACGATGTAATGTGTATTCTGGTACCTCCTAGCTGACTGGGTGAGGGTGCTGCTTGCTACAGAGATAACTGGGGTTTTATGACACAGAGTTTGGGTCAAGAATGAAAAGTTTTGAAGATTTACATTTTTTCTCCAGCATTGACCTTTTGGCTTTATTCCGTAATTAAGCAAAGACATGGCAGCAAAAGGGAATATTATGGGCCTGCCATATCCCCAGGGCGTTATGAGAAACCAGATACAGTTAAGCTATCTCAAGACAACCATGTTCTCTGGAGTTACTTTATTGCTATTATAAAAAATCTTTATTATGGGAAAAATATGTATTTTTATGCCAGAAGAAGATGAAGATGACAGGCTGTTGAATGGTAGTTTCAGTTGAGGTTCGTGCCCACAGAGACTGTAAAACACCCAAGACTAGGGGCAGCCTCCTGATAGACTCTTAAGAAACCTGAAGGGGTATATTAATCTTTGTGAAATGCATAGTTGGAACAGGTTACCATTAACTGGCACTTTCCAGTTATCAAGATATTTTATGAAACCGAAAGAAGTCCTATTACACTTGCTAACAGGGCCAACTTTGGGGGTGTGGCTAACGCAATAATCTCTTTCCAGGTCTGGGCCCTCAGAACCTTGGGATCCTGACTCCCCAGAGATGCCTGCTGCTTTTCCTGTGCTGCTTACCCGGGCACTTCTGCTAACGCTTCCATGGGAAGGACAAGAAATCCATGAACGGAAGGGCTGTTCTTTCCTTCCCATTGAAAACCTGGCACGTTCCAACCTGATTTTGATTGTAAAGCAAAAAAAAAACACTTCCCTCTCTGCTCTAAAAATAAATAAATAAATAAATAAATAAATAAATAAATAAATCCCATAAACAGCTTACACCTCCCTCCCTCAATGTTACCAAAATTAGATCCTTTAAAAAAAAAAGTATTGTTCCTTCCATCTTTCATCGGGAGGTATCTTTGCTACCAGGAAAAGTCTGTATATGTACTGGTGTATGTTACCTTTGTGTTTTTTATGTATATCTCATTCCCACTGAATTTCAGGGGAATGTGAGGGGGCTCTTGCATTTTTCTCCTGGCTTTTCCTGGTGGGTTCTCTAGGAGCTGACCTCCTGGGTTCTCCTGTCTCTCTGTGGTCCAGAACAGATAATAGAATTATTTCCCTTCTACCCTGGGAGGGAGCGTTGAGTTGGGATCCCCACCCACAGTTTCCGTCCTGATGGGGGAGATGGGTCACTGTTATCATCCTGCCCGCAGAAGCAGGGACACATTAGCATCTTTGGCAAAAGGGCTGCGGTCTCACCTGGTCTATTCCACGTCAGAGGGAGCCAAGGCCCCGTGTTCTCAAGGAGAGGTTCACAGAACAGGTTCTCTAGAAGGCAGGGCCATTGTCCCTTCGGTTGTCTAGCACCAACTTGAGAGCCAGCCCTACAAGTGGTGAGTTACGGAGCCACACCTGCGGCTATCTGGGCTAACCGTTTTTGCCTGCTTCAGAAAGCAGAAACCAGAACAACAACAACAAAGAAAACTCCACAAACAAAAAAGCAATGTTTCTATGTAAAGAAAGACTGAGGCTAGTTTTATTTGTTTAGTTGGGTTTTGGATCTTTTTAACCCCTACTCGAGGTTATGTTCTTACTGATTTTAGAGAAAGAGAAGGGAGAATGGGGGGAAAAAACACACTGACGTGAGAGAGAAACATCCATCAGTTGCTTTCTGCACTCACCCCAAACGGGATGGAACCTGCAACCCAGGTGTGTGTCCTGACCAGGAATCGAACCTGCTACCTTTTGGTGTATAGGATGACATTCCAACCAACTGAGCCACCCAGCCAAGGTAGAGGCCAGTGTTTCTTTTAACAGTTATTTTTATCACCTTGCTCAACAGACCCCACATGAGCACGTCAGCTGCTCCGTTTTCACTGCAGATGGCCATCTAAGAATCGGCGGCTCCAAGGGGCCTCCAATCCCTCCTCTCTCGCGGCTGCCTCAGGACCTGTACAGGACATTAGTGTGCACCTAAAACCTCTCTGCCTGGGTTCCGGCTCACTTTTTAGCTATGTTTTCAGTCCAAAAGAACTGAATTCCAAGGATTTGCAATGGTCCCTTGGGTCACAATGGGATTTCACTAGTTGCTCTAACAAGTTACCTGTGTAGAGCCTATTTGGGGGATTGCTCAGTGACAGGCAGTGGGGGAGCTACCAGAGGACACAGAGTCCTTGCTTCTGTCAGGGTGCATGTTCCTTTTCCCCCTCTGACCCTACAAAGTAAAAAGCTGAGGGTAACTTTTGGTGCCATGTTTGGGCACCAGCAAGAGAAGTTCCAGGTGGACCTAGAGAGGGATGGTGCTAGAAGGGACTTGGGTGGGGAGGCAAGAAAGAGACTTGTAAATTAGGGAAACCCCTGTGGCTAACTAATTTCATGCTCCGCAGCCTTAGATATTCACATTCCTTATTGCAGAATACTTTTGCCGGGTACCAGTTTCCTAGTGAGAATGTCACTTCCGTTTTCTGCTTACTATATTCTTATCTGGACAGAGTGTGTTTCACGTGCAGAGTTTGCTGGCTCCATCCTTAGGAAAGACGCTCAAAGCATGTGCATCACAGTCAGGCCTTTCAGTACTAGTATGTAGCGCCATGTTTCCTCCCGGACACCAAGTGGCATCCAGTTGGTCCTATGAGCCACTCCAAATGTGCAGATCTTTCCTTCTGCTGTGAAAGCAGAGTAATCTTGGGAGATTGATATCACTGAATGTCCCCTAAGCACAGCTGTCAAGTACGTAGATTCAAAATTTCACCATTTCATTTTATCAATTTTCGGAGCTTATTGAGTTACCGGTGTGTTTCTTCTCTTCCAAAATGCTGTGAGCTCTTCCTGTGGTACTCTTTTATTTGGAAGACCCCAATGCAGGCCACCCGGGAGTCAGGGGAAAGAGCCTTCCTATAACGAACCAGTGTGAGCAATGTAGGAAAAATGAGATACAAAGCTGACAGAAAAGCAAGTTCTAGTTTTCCTACTTCTAAAGGATTATATCAAACAGATTTAAAATAATGGAAAGTATCTGGTCTCTCTGCATGTGGTAGCAGAAGGTGACTGCCAGCCACGAGGCAATGGTGTACGGGACTGGGTGTGCTGTACACCACCAGAAATGTTAGCTATGCAGCAATATTAGAGTACTTGGCCCTTAGCAACAAAATGGACCAAAGTAACTTACTAATTGGCATTGTGACTCAAGGTTTGAATGGAAACCATAAGACAAACAGATACCCCAACTGTTATTTCTTGTTATCATCAGACTTTTCTGATTTCTTTCTTTTCTTTGTTAATGCTGTTGAGAACTCGCAGAAAATAGAATTTGCATGAGGTAGGTAATGAGTAGCATCTGCAAAGGAAACTTCTTGGTAATTGAAGAAGTACCCAAAGACAGACTGGATCATTATTAGAAAGAAATACGATTGACATCACACACACACACACACACACACACACACACACACACACACATCACACACACACACATTCACACACACACACACATTCACACATCATTAAATACACTTGCCAATTTTTTGCCAGATTAATGGCAATTTCAAAGAACTTTGTTTAGATCAGATTGTTGACTTGGGCTTCCCAGCTGATTCCCACCGTAGGTGATGCTATGCCGCCTAATTAAGACCCGGGCTCAGTAGCTTTAGTAGATAAAAGGTTACAATTCCTTTCACTTGGCAACTGTCTGTTATGAAGGATTCTGTCTCCCAATTTATCTGGCCATGAGGAGCTCTAGAAAAGACGCATTCTCCCTTCCACCTCTTGTAGTTAGCAAGTGTCCAAGGTTTTTGTTGTTGTTGTTGTTTTTGTTTTCTTTCTTTCTTCTTCTTCTTTTTTTTTTTTTTTTTTAAGGTTTTTGCCTAAGAGTTCAGGACTTAAAAGTCGTGTCCCATTTTAGATGAAAATTGTGTCTATATTACAGCAGGCTTAGGTGACAGGATTCTAACTGGCTTCTGATTCAGAACATTAGTTTGCCAACCATTATTTTTTCTTGTTGTTCTTTAGCTTCTTACAACACACACGCGCGCACACACACACACACACACGCACACACACACAGATAGATATGGTCATGCAGTGAAACTGCTAAAATTGCTGAAGAAGTAGGAAAAGTATGCTTGTGTGTTTGACTCTTGACTCCAATATTTAAAATACTAAGGGTAATACATAATCACAAACAGCAATTGTGTCCCTGATTTAGTTTCCGTGTCATTAAAATTCCGTGGCGATGTTTACCATGCATTCTTCCTTAAGAAACTGTATTACTTCCTCTCTCTGAGCCCCCATGAAGAAGTGTGTGTGGGGGGGGATATATATTACTGGACTTACAGAGGCAAACCTGCCCCAGCGGGTTGGAGACCGCGAGGAGTCGGGTCTAGCTGGCCGCCGCGGCCCCTCCTGCCCAGCCCCGGGCCCACCCCTCGTGCGCGGCGTCGGGAGTAGGAGTCCGGGCCCAGGCGCCGGCGCTCCCCGGGGAGTCAGGACCTCGCGCTCCCTCCAGGATGGGACAGGATATGACAGCCCGGTTTGTGCACCAGCATCCTTAATATTTCCTTCCTTTCAGAAGCAAATAGAGCGTTCCCTTATCTGAATGCTAATTTCCTAGTTAAAAACCCTCCCTTGCTGACAAGGGACTGAAAGAGTTTTAAATCACAGATGTAGAGTATCAAATGCAATAATGCTCTTGCAATAGTGCATTGAAGCCTCAATTAATTAACCCTTGGGCTAAGTAGGCAGGTACATGGCGGTGGCCGCAGGCGGTGGATGGATGAGATTTAAATGTGCATCTCATTTCCCCAGCACGGAGCATGCCGCTTGGTTCAGAAAGGAGTCATTTTGCACACTCGCCTCATTTACTCGCCGCTTTAATCCTCCTAATTCCACCTGAGATCGGGGGAGAATTGAAAAGGAAGGGGAGGAGCAGGGGCTGCGGGCTGGGCTTTTGTGCGCTGGGTCCCCCGGGGCGGCGCCGCGCAGGGCCTCTCGCGGGCACTCGCCTCCCAGCGAGTGGGCGGAGGTGGGCAACCTGCTTGGCGAGATCCAGGCGGACGGGGCGGCTTTCACATTTCCAGTGGGTGCGGGCAGTCTTGGAGGAGGGTGCCAGGCCGAGCCCCCCGCCCCCCCCCCCCCCCCAGGTTCGGGGTCCCCGGGGCAGGCCGCGGGCTGTGCGGGACGCACCAGGCGCTGGGCGCTGGGCGCTGGGGCTGGGTGGCCGGCGAAGCTGCCGCCCCCGACGCCCCGCGGGCCTGCGGGCGGGCGGACGGACGCTCGGACCCCGCGGCCTCAGGGTTCCGGCACCGCATCCCACCTCGGCCCGGGCGTCGTGTCCGCGCTGACGAGGTGCAACTCTCCCAACTCATTTCTCTCCACGCGATTTACCATCTGTGAACTCGTCTTTAACCTAATAAAAACCATCCAGCTTTGGACTAACAAGAAAAGGAAACAGTGCTCACGGTGGGGTTTGGGGGAAATGGCTCCGCTAATGTGCGGGACGAGGGCGGGGTGATTGATGGGCGGCTCTAACTGTGGGCGATGATTAGGGGGCTGGTGGTAAGTGCATTAGGTGTCTACGTGTGGCAATAGAGTAAATAGGCGTTTTATTTATCGCAGTGCCAGGGGCCTCTTAGCGGAAGAGCGCCTCTCCAAATTGAAATATAGCAGAGTTTACACTCCTGATTAGGGCTTCCAGCGCGGAGCCCAAGGCTATCAGCTAAGCAGACACAGCGCTCGCTGACACCTAATTGTCACTGGATTAATGTGCAAACGGGGACGGCGAACAGCAACGACAAATAACCTCGTGTCAGAGCCGTTGGTGGCAGTGTCCACTCGCAGTGACTTGGGGCCAAATTGGAGTTTATATGTCAAAACGGGCTCGGATCAATGTGCCCCGGCGCCTCCTGCAAAGGGCCGGGTGCAGGCCTGGCAGTGCGGATCTATGGGCGTGGGGGGTTGGGGTGGGGGGGGCATATTATGTGCTGGGGAGTGGAGGGGCGCAGGCAGACGGAGGAGGTGAAATGCCTTCCCATTACATTTTTTTTGTTGATGCTCCCGAATTCACAGCTATTAAGCTGAATTTATGCGAATCAGGTCTTTTCTCTCCAGGATCCTGTGACTTTCGCCTGTGTCTCCATATAAAATTTAATCACCCTGTTTGTGAATCAAATCATTCCCACAACAGCAGATTCAATCTGGGTTGCCACCTGTCTGGCTTTGGACAGGAGCAACCGAATTGGGCAGCTGGGTTCCAGCTTTTCATGGGGCTGGTGATTGGTTGGCTGGGCTGTTGGGTCACCGAGTTTGCTCTGGGGTTTTCCAGAGCAAGAGCTAGATGAAGCCGAAGGAGCAAAAGAGGACAGCCTTCCATATTCCCTAGATACCTCCCCCCTTTTCTTTAAGTGACCAGATTGGTGGCAGTCCTATGTTAAAAAACACAAAAATTCCTAACAGTCCAAAGCAAATGGTGGAATAGGTTACCATCCAACAAGTTCTTATGCTCACTCATTTTTCTTCTACAATTAGCCATTCAGGGAGGGGAAAAGTCACAAATACATGAATTATGTTGCTAAATGTACTTCTAAAGTTCTTAAGTTTTATTGAGCATGAAAGTTGGTCTTTCCCTGTGTTAAGGACTGAAGAAGCTATAGAACTAGCTAGTAGCTCAATGGTGCAAAGTCTTATGATTTAAATTTGACATTTGCAATTTTTTGCCGTAAAATATTACTTTCTTTATTTCAAGACTTTAGTTGAAACCCTCGTAATTCCTTTTAAGCTCCATTTGATTGTCAATTGCACAACTCTCTCTAAAGCTTAGGGCTTATGATTTTCACACACACATGATTTACGCTTTTTGTGTCACAATCTAATGTGCTTTGGTACAGCTCCTACTTATTTCTCTTGCATCATGAAAGCATTCCCTTTTAGAGGCTGAGATTTTTATAGTGAAGCAAGGAAAGAGTTGTGACCTGGCTGTAGAACTCCTTGGATTGTCTGAAATTACCGATTTCGCTGCCATAGCCAGCCTTCTGTGCCATTCCATTTAATGTATTTTCAGAAAATGGCGATCTGGCTATCTGCATATTTGGATAATAGAATGAAATACATTTTCACTATTGAAAATTTCAATAGCTGGCCACAGAAAGCCCATTCATTGTCGAATATAGGGAGAAGGATGGCAGAACGTGTCCTGGTAGTTGCAAACACTGAAATTTCTTTTCATCTATTTGCTCTCAGAAAATCATGAAGCTGGATCTGCAATAGGGAAATCCCAGCTTCATTTGGCTAACAACATGCTGGATGCATTTGATGTGTTTTTAATCCAGCTGTAGAACTCTAAATCCATCCAAGCTGCTGGCCAGAGCGTTAAATTTAAGTTAATCATTCTCATTAGAATAATAATACTTAACCAAAATATCACAAGTAGATATTCAGTTTTCTGGAAAAAATAATATATGTTATGATAAAGATTGGAATTCACACAGGAAACATTTTGTTCACCCTAATTATTATACTTTGTAGATTTTACTTTGTAGACACCTAAAACTGGAAGGAAATTTAGAGGCCATCAAATCCTCTTTATAGCCCTATTTGCAGATGGGAAAACTGAGGCCCAGAAAAGTTAAATGTCTCTCTCTCTCTAACACACACACACATACACACACACACACACACACACACACACACACACACTTAAATCTTCCTGATATTCTCATATACATCATTATTCTAATGAAGCCATAAACATTGTAAACATATGAGAAAAATACTGGATATTTTTGTCATACCTTGTCAATATTAATTATTTGGGCATTTAAACACTAAAACTTTTCTGGAACATAAAAACTGACTTTTTAAATTATGGATTAAAGAAATAATTGAAAATTGGGTTATTCTTTGCTCATTTACCTGGAAAATATGAAACAGAATTAAAATTTTAAAGAAGCTCTCAGTATTTGAAAGAGTTGCCATGTCTTGGTTATTTGAGACTGGGATGATACTGTGTCTCTTCCAGTTTCCTACCCCGTTTATCGTCCACTCTTTCTTCTTTCCGCCTTCTCTTTCAGGCTCTACAGGGAGAAACTAAGACTTAGCAAAGTTGATTTTATCATTGTTTGATAAGATATTTCATAGAGGAAATAGGACAGAATTCCACATACAATGGAGTTTGATTATCATACATACCCATGGCTCTCCCTGACTCTCCGTGCGATGAGCAGTCAAGGGATAACCCCGATTATAGATGAGAAGGAAGTATTTGGTAGGTTGTTAAGTAATTCTGCTGAAGAGTTATAGATTGATTTGTGTATGAGTCACACTTGGAGTTTCTGTGATGATTTTGGGGGGTGCAAACTTCAGGATGTGTGAGTTATTAAGTCTCTGCCACATTGGTGTAGCTAGGTTTTAAAAGAATTGAGTAAAATGAAATTATGTCAACCAAGAAAAAAGAAGTCCCCCAGAATTTCGGCTATGACTATTTAAATCGAGATCTAACCTGGAATGTCTGGCAATATGGTCAGGCTCTGGGTGATATTTAGTGACTCCAGGAAGTATATTCACTTTAAGGAAACTGCTGAAATCTAGGAGGGGACCACCAATGGGGCTGTAAGCTTGGAGTCTGAACTAGGATGTATACCGGCCTGGTCCACACACCTCCCCCATTCCCACCTTGAGTTCTTGAGAATTTTAAAACCGGTTATCAAAAGAACTGGTACTAGGTATATAACTGGGCACTTTTATACAATAAACTGATTAAACTCTATTCTGATTCTGTAGACTGAACTGATTACACAGAGCTCTAAGAAAGGAAGGAAAGAGGGAAGCTATTCAGGAATTAACTCCATGAAAGGAGCATCATTTGCTCTGGGTTGAAACATTCTGGAAGCATTCTGACAGTAACCAAACATTTGGAAGAGAAGGGCCAGATGCTGAAGGGAGCGGAGCACTGCTGTGTGACCGTGGGAGGCATGAGTTACGAATGGGCTAGGCCTAGTGGGGTGACCTGGGGTGAGCCACCGTTCAACAGCCACATGTTGTGGAACTAGGCACGCCTCAAGGTGAGCCCTCAAAGTCAGCATCCAACAAGCTTCCCCAGGAGCCCTCCTGAACTCTAGAGTGTAAAATGCTTGGACTTACACATTTTCTTGTAAATGTGAGGTTTTTAATCACTTACACTTTGCAATTTGAGCTCTAATACTGCAGTCTGAGGAAAAGACTTGAAGAGACACTGATGACTGATTTGACTCCTTCAGACCACAGGGACACGTCATCAGGCAAACTCTTCAAGGGCTTTCTTCTTAAAAGCACGTGCCCATGGCAGCGTCAGTGCTGGTCACTATTTGCTTTGAAGGTCCTCTCTCTACCACAATACTTCTCTCTAATTAACAAAATATAGTTTTGAATTAAAAATACTCTAAGACATCCTCTCTGTAATTTTTTCCTTTATTTAAATTACTGTATTTAATTGTCATATATTTCAGCAGTATCATGAGTTTGCGTATATAGATAGTAACAATTTTTTGTTGTTGCCATTTTCACCTTCTGAAATAAAATGAAAACCCAATATATCCCAAATCAATTTTTTTTTTCAGGATTGTGCAAGGATCCCTATTCTTTAACGTGATAAAAAAAATGCATCTATATATTGTCCTTATACTTAAACAATTAAAGGCAGATAAGGTATACTGCATTCCAAACATGCATGCTATTCTTTGGCAAGCAATTTTTTGGAAATCACTTATTTCTATCCTTGGTACTGGAGCGCTAATTCCATTGCCCGGGTATAAATGGATTTTAGAATCCAATAGCCATTTCTGGTCTGAGGCCTACCAGACCTCAGACTCGGTGTGTATCAGTTGGTGTTCCTGCATCATTTAAATGAAAGCAACAGTATGTGGAAAACAGTAAGCCACTCTTTCCACCATGTCTCATACTGCTCGTGAAGGAACAATATATTGCCCACTTTCTGTATACTCTTTGTAAGGTGGGATTTTTTTTTTCTTCTTACCTGAGGGAAGTTTTTCTAAAAGCACGTCTTTTTAATGGTATTCTTTTCCTTTCTCAGCGAGGGACTATTGATTGAGTGGACACGGCGTACTGTAGCTGCTCTGACTGCCAGCAGCAGAGCTGCCCGTGATTGATTTTATATAGCACCTTTTATACGTGAGAAATCCAAAAGCACTTAACAAAGCAGTGAGCGAGCTTGATGCTGATAGTGATGGCGTAGGCAAACACCGGCGCCGGCAGGAACCCACGGCAGCTCACATTGTTTCAGATTCTTGGTCTCTCCAGAGGGCCCGTTGGCCAGGACACCCCATTTTCTGGTCTGCCTGGGATCTCACACTGGAAAGGACACTTAGCCATCCTTCTGAGACATCCCTGGGCCACCTCACTGACCAGACCTAAACCACTCAAAACAGAGGAGATAGGCCACTGTGGGTGGCTACAGAAGAGTCCCTTATTCTATAGGCCTCTATTCTTCAGTGGTTCAAAAGAGGGGTTGGATTTGGTGGGGCCATCTAGTCAGAAGTTCTAAGACTCTCTGATTTCATGAGTATTTCTTGAGCCTTGAGCAGGTGCCCAGCGTTGTATCAGGCCTCTGCTCTGGAGAGGGGAGACTCTCTGGCTGACTTCAGTACTGGCTCAGTGCAAAAAGAACACAAGGACGCCTCTGGAAATGCGCAGTGGATCTGACCTCAGAGGGAGCGTACATCATCGCTCACTTCTTTAGCTCCTAGCACAGTGCTTAGCACATAGTAAGCCCTCACTAATTGTTTGTTGAGTGAAAACATGCAAATGCCAAGTGTCTTTTCAGTGTCAGAGAAAGGGAAATTTCAATCCAGAGTGACAGTACTCACTGCCTCGTACTGTCTACCTTAGCAGTGAGCATGCAAAGTGAGCCAGCTGTGTCCCCATAGAAACAATGAAAGTGGAACAAAAATAATGCCCTGTACTTTTTCTACCCTGAGTCCTGATGCAAGAAGCCAACGGTGCTTGCTTTACTTGCAGATTGAAGGGTAGGGGGAAGGAGAAAGCTGACAGACATTGGGCTCAGAGGGAGAGCCTCCCGTGGCAGGAATCAGAGAAAGGAGAGCTGTGGAGCGACTAAGGAGAGGAAGTCGTCCCGCCTTGTGCAGGGTTAGGAATGGCAAGGAGACGGCCACTGAAGGAACAGAAAAGCAAGTTATAATATTCTTCTGAGGAATCCAGGCCACTCTCACTTCCAAAGCAGTGGCAGTCTCCAAGGAGGCTGTGCGGGATGAGTTGGTAAGGTGTTCCTTGTGGCTCCAGCTGGAATATACCCTGGTGTCTGTGTTTCATTACACATGTGACCACCCAGTTAGCTTGCTCAAAAGAGACAGGGAAAGTCTAAGTTAAAATAGGTGCGTGCATCCCTCCTTACCTGCGCTTCCTTTTCTTCATCGCATGGCCATAGCTTTGACATTCATTTTCAAGCAAATAACTTTTGCCTCATACAGCTTATTTGTTCTTCAAAGAGCTCCAGGAGGCTGATGATACTCTTATGCCCATTTTACAGACAAGAAAGCTGAGGCCCAAAGAGAATAAGTGACTTGCCCATGGTCACACAACTAGCACATGATAGAGCTTGAATTCAAACCCAGGTTACTAGATGGTGCCCACTGCCCACTGGGCCTTGCTGTCTCAAAGTGACAAAATAAATAAATAAATCCTGCTTGGAAAAAGAAACTTTATTGTTATGGCATGCCAATATTTCAAGGATTATGTTGTGAATGTTTATAGTTTATTTTTTAGCTCAAACCACACAGCTGGCTGCTTACTACCCTAAGCTATCAGCTAAAATGTACTTCACAGGCCTCTTCTTTTAGGAACAAATAAACACCTATGATTTTCACCCGTAAGGTTCACGGCTGTGTGTTGACACCACTGGAGGGATCTCTTCCCTCAGGACCTCAATAACTTGACTTCTGAGATGAGAAGGCCGGGCTGGACCCGTGTGCTCTCAGACCCCTTTTAGCACCAAGCGCCTGTGAGTCTGCGTTGGTGACGGCTAGTGACCTCTAGCTAGAGAACAGGGGCAGGACTGGGGTGGCGTGGCTGCAACGTGGTTCAAATCCACACTGGCTTACTGAGAGCTGATGATGGCAGGCACTGTGCTCCGAGCTGACACAACAGGAAGTGGTTCCTCCCCTCGAGGACTATGGGGTCCAGGGAAGCCTCTCAAGGGAGCCACAAAACTGTGCACTTGTTGCTCACGTGTCTGCCTTTCATTGAAGAATTCTAAGATGTGTTGCTTGTACACAGAGGAGTAATTTAAAGAGTATTTACATATGACTAATCCTCCCTTAGATCCACTGTGGGAAAAAAAGTTCTACTTAAATTGAGGAGACCTGAAAACAGCAACGATGTTGTGTTGTATTCTTGGAGGCTGCAAAGAAAAGCAATTCCAGACTTCAAGAGGAAACATGCCTTGTAAGTCCAACCTAAGGGTGGGTAGGGCCTCGTGTTTCTGACGGACATGAATGAGCTGGAGAAGAACCTGCTTAAGGGAATCATGGCCCACCTCGAGGGGGCTCAGGGAGTACGGGTCACATGGCAGTTTTCTCTGGGAGAAAAGCCTGTCACAGCCATAGGGAGTCTTCGCAAGGCCAAAGGAGAGAAAGTTGTTCCCTTGGAGAGAGTGGCATTTAGGAAAGCTGAAAATCGCCTCAGTAATAGTGCATGTGGGAATCTTGGTAACCAAAAAAGAAATGCAATAAGCCTCTCAGTTTGAAGGCTTCTTCAATATTTTACAAATCACACAATCATCTCTAGCTTTTGGCACAAAGAAAAATCCACATGACAAAGCTTACGGAACATTAGTGATATAAAATAAGCTACATCGGCCGAATACCAATGAAATGATCCTACCTGCTGCCGGTGTTGTCGGCATTGGGAGGCAGAGGGTCCATTTTTCCCCTGTTAAAAATGGAAATGGGTGTTTGAGTATTCCAGGAAGTTCTTCGGGTTCATTAACAAGGTCAAAATCAATGTTATTTTACTGTTTGGAATCATTTTTGGCGGAACAATGAAAAGAAACCATTGTAGAAGTAGTCTTAATATAATCATTTTCTTTTCATTGTTCTTTATGGGAAAATAATTTGGCCCGAAATTTAGTGGTCCCATCAGGGAGGTGATAGCTTTAAAAAGGTGGTCTGAAGGACAGGTTTTACTGTACTTTAATAGGCTTATAGATTAATATAAATCTTAATATTCATGATCTTTACCATTTCTTTTCTCAATATCTGCTCCTTCTATACATCTATTTATAATGTATGTTTCAAACACAAGATACACTTGATTTTTATTGAATATACTGATGGTGCTACAGGGACAGCCACTTGACCTAGTTTTAAAAAAAGAAAAGAGGCAAGGGGTCAAATGTATGGATAGTCTGCTGCTAAAGACAGGTTTCTGCAGGGAGCACCATGACCTGAGAGCAGGGCTGTGCTGGTGGGTTTACCATGTGCTATTATTTGTGTAAATAATAAATAAATATGCGCACCCTGGGGTGCCAAGTGTGAGCCTCAGATGATCATGATGCAATAGGGGCTTCTCACTTGAAAGCTGGTTTTTCTAACCAAGCCATGGAACATTTTCTACCTGCACATGCCCATGAAAGAAAATCACAATGACAATTACATATGAAAGTTATTTATTGGATAGAGGAAAAAATATGTAGATATGCATTATTTGACATGAATAAAGAAATACATGTTTATTTTTAATTGGTTATTTAGGGGAAAATACCTAATTAACTGATTTTGGTTATATTTTGACGGAGATTTCTGGTTTGCCTTTCAGCTTACGTCATAAAACATTGAAGAAATTAATGAATTGTGTGTGTGTGTGTGTGTGTGTGTGTGCATTTGCGCATGTATATAAAATTGCTAGGTTATATATAAAAAGATATATATTGTAAAAGTATTACATTCTCAATAAAACACAAAATTTTAGGGGGGGGAAGCTCATATTTCTGCCACCCAGAGATAATTATGTTAACATTTGTCTCCTCTGTACTGTTTTACACAGTTCAGAGCATCCTAGGTGTATAAAATTGAATATGGATTTATTAAATTCCATTGTATGATGCCATAATTTACCTCCCTGATGCTCAGATGGTTTCTAGTTTTTTTCCTATTATAAATACAGAAGATCAACATCTTTTTACCTACATCTTTGTTTGCATTTCAGATGATCTCCCCAGGAACTAGTCAGAGAGATGAAATTAATGGATTAAATGAAGTGAGCATCCTTAGGCTTTTGCTGCATATTACCAAATTATTTTTCACAAAGCATGGTCCAATTTAGAGTATAAACTTATTTTAATGAAATGTGATGTATTTCGCCCACATTATTGTAACAAAGTGGTTGCAGATTTCCAGAGCAGAGATCTGCTGTGATTCCTGGTGGACCTTGGTGTCCCGGTTGCTTAGAACTCGCTGCAGGGAGGTGTCTCCAGGCCTAGCCGTGAGCCGTCTGCATCTGCTGGTCCTGGTGCCCTCACATGGAGGTTTGCTTCCTTCTAAAAGTATATGGCTCTCATAAGTAGTATCTAATATTTTAAAAATTAGTATTTTTAAAAGAGAAGATAACTTGAATATCTGCTATGCATTTTCCACTTTTTTTTTTTGTAATGAGGAAAACCCCTGAAGTTTTATCATTAGAAAAATGGGACTGTAAAAGTATTTATACTGCCTTACCCACCCAACTCCCAGTTTTGTTGGTTTTAAATATTTTGTCCCCAGGACCTCTGTCCTCTAAGGTGTTTGATTATGTGCACAATGTTGCATTCCTGTCCCCTTTGTTGGCGAGGATGGGCTTTTCGTGTGCTGGGACCTGTGTGTGGAGGCTGGGCAGCGGCAGCGGAGCTGTGTTGTAGCCCCTCCCTGGAGATGCTGTCCCTGCACACAGTGGGTTCCCAGCGCAGACTGTCTGACGGCAATGTGTTTGCTGTGCTTGAAACTGTTTAAATCTGTGGTGTCGTTTAAATACATCCGTTACACCAAGACTCAAGAGTTTGGTATGTTTGCGTACCCATTTCACAGAGTTTCTCTACTTTCTGATTGGCAGCCAAATCCCATTTCTGTAAAGCAAAAATAGATGCTGCCAACAGGCATCTTTTTGTTGTTGTTGTTTTTGTTTTGTTCTGTTTTGTTCTGTTCCCTTGGCCAGACTTTGACTCTTTGACTTTCCACAAGAGGAAGGAAAGAATGAAAGTGTTCAAGTCCAAGAGAATTACCTCCTCAGAACTGGGCCCAGCTTTGGCCGTGCCTGTTAGCGGACGCTGTCTGCTTTTCCCTGAAGGGGAGCCCCGAGAAAAGTCAGGAGCCTGAGGACCTGGCAAGGGGTTCTAAAGGGAACTAACCAGCCTTAAACGATGCTGCTTTGCCCAGAGACTGCCTCTGTGGTACATTAGTGACCTTTGTTTTATTTGAAATAGAACCTCTCACCGTATTTCAAAGTGGCTTACAACTCAGTATAAAATACAACTCCTTTACCAGGAGCTGGTGGAACGTAAACAGGAGGAACACAAATATTAATACTACCCTCACCATGCGTGCCTCCCAGAAGATGTTTGTTAAGTTTTGTGATTTATAAAAATACATTTAGCTACCAACTTTACTGTCATTGTGGAAAACTGCACAAACCAATATATGTAAGTGAATAATTTTACATGTCGTTAGTGTCTTTTTTGATTAAACAAGTCTTTTAAAGGACATATTAATTATGCATCTTAGTATCCTATGTGGCTGAAGAGCTCTGTGAATAGAGACCTGCCAACTGTATTGTTAAAATAAGAGAATGCAGCTGTGATTTAAAAAAAAAGGTTGCAGCATAACTAGAAGAGCTATTTTTAATTTTTTTTAAAGGGAAGGATCAACGTTAATGTTTAATTTTGCAAATGCAGGGTTTTTGAAAGGAAGAGCATTAGGCCACACTAACATGTGGGACACAGTCCAGTGAGGGTTGTGATTTGCTCAAATGTTTCTGGCTGGGACGCTGCCGTTTAGTGGCAGATACGTGTGGGAAGGTGGCCATTGAAACCAGTCAGGAAGACAGACACCAGAAGAGAGGTTTTGTTTGTTTGTTTGTTTTTGCATTATAGTTGTAATTGGAAACCCCACCGCTTTCTGTATTTAAACTGCTTAGGCCTATAAAACCCCAAGCAACCCCCATCCCCCACCCTCATAGATTAAAATTTACATTTGAAGGACGTAGTTTAAGGATCAAACTACAGCTAGTCTTTGCCTCTTGGGAACAAAATGGAATATTTTCATATATATGAAATATAAGTTCATATATATATATGTAGGAATATGTCATATTTCCTGCCCAGGAAAGCACTCTGTGGAAATACTGAAGCTGTTTGACTTTTCAGGGTGTCGCGGGCAGGCCCCATCTGTGCTCACTGCTTTGTGGTCTCACCCAGGCTGCGGGTGGCGGCTTTGAATGGGGCAGCTTCACCAAATCTGCATGAAAATTGGGAATTGTCAGAGTAATTGGCCATTTACTGACTCACTCTCTATGCCTTTTTTGTGTTGATCAATAAAAACTTAAATCCTTTTACCCAGTTTAGTAACAACCTATTCTGAAGCATGATATTCCCCCTAATCTTTGCGAGTTCTGGTTTTACAGTTATCCATTTTCAATGATATTCATTTTAAAAGGTTAACAAACGAGAAACTAAACCAACCATACAAATAACAGCCCAAAGAACACTTTCCAAAATGTGTTGCTGTAGTGCCATTTCAAATTTAATATTCATGCGGAGGAGAGCGAAAGGCCACCAAACCAGGTGGATAAAATAGGACTGCGTTTTATGACTTATTCTTAAATGAAACCTCTTAAATATTGCTAATGAAGCCAGCTCTCCCACACAGCCTCGCCGGGCGCCCTTTCGGGGCTGGTTCAGTTCCATTTCCCTGTCTAGCAATTTGCCCCGGGCCCGTATTAAATGAATTATCACGGCCCCTAAATCATCTCTGCGGGGGCTTCAAACCTCTAATCCCATCAAGGCACTTGCACTCCCTTTCTTCCCTCCCGGTGACACGATGAGTTATGGTTTCGTGGGGAGCAGTGAAGGAGCCCCTTGGAAGAGGGGAGGGGCGCGGGCGGGGCGGCGGCGGGCACGGGGCCGCGGCTGCGCCGGGCCGGGCCGGGCCGGGCCGGGACCAAGCCCCGCGGCCCCCCGGCCCTCCCTCCGGCCGCCGGGCCCGGGGCGCGCGGGCCGCGGGCTGGGAGCCGCCCGCGGGGGCGGGACGCCGGGAGCCGGGCACGCCGGGCACGGGGAGAATATAAATGCTTTCCTTAACTGGAGGAAACGCGGCACTCACAAACCACTTGCGGAATAGATTAAGCTAATTTATTAAGCACAGTTTGCCTGGTGACGGAGCGGGGCTGAGGAATGAGTTACATTTTTTTTTTTTTCTGTTAAAAAACATTAGTAAGAGGACGTCTGGGGCCGCCGCGGCCCTCCTCCTGGGGCCCCGGCTGGGAGGGCCCCCCGGGCTGGGTGTGGGGGCGGGAGGGGGCGGGACGGCGCCCGCGCCGCGGCCGGACCAGGGGGCGGCCCTGCGGGGAGCCCCGCGGACGGGTTCGCGGAGGGAGAAGGCCCGGGGTTTTGTTTGTGGGTCTCGGAGGCGCTCAGGTCGCTCCCCGCGCACCAGTGCTGGGCCTCCTGGGAGCGATCGCACCTGCAACACCTTCTGGGAGGCTTGGGCAGCTTCCTGCTAGAGGACACGTCCGTGGAGCAGCGATCCTCAGCAGTGTTCCACGCCAACAGCCCTCTCTTCGTAATAAATACTTTGTAATGGCTCTTGTGCTACATCGAAATGAACATTTTGGATACTGTAATCTACTAGAAAAAGGAAACACACACACACACACACACACACACACACACACACACGTGTCCGCCCGTACCTTCTAGTTTTTGCCCAGATCTTTGCAATCCCAATTTTCTTTTTATTTGTTTTATTTTTTCCATAACCATTTAAACCCCCTATCCCCGCTTGCACCTCCACCCACACCCTTCCCCCTTCAATCAGCATCCCGTTGTTCGTGTCCGTGAGTTCTTTCTCTTTTTTGCTTTTTTTGCTCAATCCATCCATTCCCCACCAGCATCCCCTCACCAGGAGGGCGGCCCCACCCCATCAGAGCTGTCTGCCTGCTCCCTATGAGTCTGTCTCTATTTTGCTTGTTAGTTCAGTTTGTTCATTAAATACCTCATGTGAGTGCAGTCATATGGTACTTGTCTTTCTCTGACTGGCTTATTTTACTTAGCGTAATGTTCTGCAGGTCCATCCATGATGTTGCCAAGGGTGTTTTTCCCCCCTTTTTTACAGCAGAGTAATATTCCATTGTGTAAATGTACCACAGCTGTTTTAGTCACTCATCTACTGGTGGACACTTGGCTGCTTCCAAATCTTGGCTAATGACGCTGCAGTGAACATAGGGGTGCATCTATTCTTTGGAATTAGTGTTTCAGGTTTCTTCGGGCAAATCCCCAGGAGCGGAACTGCCGTTTCACTTCTACATCTCTTTTCTAGTTCCCTGTTAGAAATGGGTGTTGGCCTGTATTTATTCTTGGGCATATACAAGTGAATTAAATATGCAACAGAGGCCCTAGTCGGTTTGGCTCGGTGTTTAGAGTGTCGGCCTGCGGACCAAAGGGTCCCAGATTTGATTCCGGTCAAGGTCACCTACAAGGGCACCTACCTTGGTTTCAGACTCCTCTCCGGCCTGGGCCCTGGTCGGGACGTGTGCAGGAGGCAACCAATCGATGTGTTTCTCTCACATAGATGTTTCTCTCTGTCTTTTCCTGTCTCTTCCACTCTCCCTAAAAGATCAATGGAAAAAATATCCTCGGGTGAGGATTAACAAAACAAACAAAAATATACAACAGAGGTTCTTCAACACAGCTTTCCTAGGTGGGCTGACAAGCTAACATCTTTGTAAGCCTTTTTTTAAAAAAAGCATCACTATAGCAGTGAAATAAGACTATCATATCAATAGAGCAGTTCATTTTTTAAAAGAAGTTCTTATATATGTGTATGAGTCAGAAGTGTCATGGGGCCCTGGAGTTGTGACGTGGAGGGCTTTGGTCTGGGAAGCCCCGGTCTGAAGTCTGTGCCTTTGTTCTGCTGGACAGCGGGGCGAGGAGGCGGAGGAGGCAGGAGGGTGGTCAACTTGATTCATCTCTGGTTTTGGAGGGTGTTGGGCCTCGTGTGCTGGGGCCGTTGGGGAAACCACCTCCTCATCTGAAGTTCTTTACTTCTGTTCCTTCTCCCCATGCTGTCTCCGCCTCTGGGTTAGCTGGATCTTTTCTGGGGACCCAGGTAGTGCAGCGACACCCTGGAAGCTTGAATAAGCGAGGGGCAGGGACTTGAAAACTTAGTAACGGGGAATGGTCCCAAAACAATGAAGCCTAAGAGACAATTCCAGCATGTTTTGGGGATATAAAATGTTAGACTCAAAAGACATGTCATAGCACAGAATCTGTCACTAAACTGAGGGGTGACTATAGTTCAGTGACTGAAGTAATTCCTCCCGCCCGCAGGCTGAGGCAATGTTGGATGAGTAAATACATGATGACTCTTTGGAATAGCTAAGAATTCTTTATAAGAGAGGAATAAGGAAAACTTGGTCTTATTTACAATATATGCAGGTGCTTTTCAGCCTTTAAATGAAAACAGCATTTTCTGATTAAAAAAAAAAAAAAGTGAACTGCGTCAAGCTCAGAAATTGGGAACATTGTTGGTGTTGAAAGTCCGTAGGTAGGATAGAGAGGTAACCCAGTTCCGCAATTGAATGCGTGGTGACTTTTTAAATGTTCCTTGCTCGTGAAATAAAAAGGGTCAGCCAAGGTCCTATTGAGGGTGGCCTCAGATGGAACCCAGTCCCTGCCCTCAGACAGCTCTAGGCCCATGAAAGCAAGACTAACAGGCCACACGGCTGCTGTGGCCCCTAGAAATACCAAGGGCCTCCCTGGACATCCACGCCAGACCGCATGGCACTACTGGGTCTTCTCATTTCTAGGTGGCGGGGGCTGCTCTTGTTGTTCCAGTGTATGATGACATCAGATCTCTAGGACAAATTGGGCCCCAATTCAGCTGATCCTCAGAAACCCTATTCCAGGAAATTTGAGGATCTCAAATGTTTTCTCCCACCAAGCTAGCTCAGGGTGCTTAGTTCTGCAATTCACAGGAAAGAAACGACCCCGGGTCTAGTCACAAAATTCAGGACATTTCAATGTCCTGATGATTTATTACCAGAGCAAATAGAAACATTGCAGACCACAATATCATTTATCATGTAATTACGTATCTTTCTGGAAGATAACGCATATGACCACCGAAGCAATATGGAACTATCCTGTCTTTTTGCTCTGGGGCTCAGTTCCCTTGTCTGCAGTGGGAGAGGCTGGGACAGGATGGTCTCTGATCTTGAAGGTCTCTTTCGGCCCGAACCTTTGAAAGTCCATAGACACGAAGGGATGCAGAAGTGGCCTTCTCGAGCTATGGTTTCATTGGGACCATCTCCTACCTGTGCCATGTAGCTACTTAGACTCTCAATTTCCTCGTCTGTAAAAATGGAGATGACGGCAACACCAACTTCTTGGGCTTATTGCTATGATTATTAAGTTAATGTATGCAAGCCCCTGAGAAGGAAATCACAGAAAGCACTCAACCTATGTTAGCTGTTGCAGTTATTTTTAGGACACCTCACAGTAATAGCTTCTTTTTGCTTATTTCCTTCCTTGTCCCCTATCTCCCTTTGTCTACTTACACATTTACCCTTACCATACAAACTATCCTCAAAAGTTAAACATTAAAGGGACCAGTAATGAGGGATCAAATCTCAAGTTCAAGAGTGAGTGGTCCCAGGGCCTAACCCTACATCTTGCATGTAGACAATGGGCTTCACAATTTTTGCCATTCAGAACATTCATATCTATTGCTCCTGTCAAGACATGTATATGTGTGGCGGTGTTTAGGAACAGATATTTCTTTCAGGTACCTTTTTTCTGTGTTAGAACAAGGAGGGTTTGGATGTTCCTTAAAGGACTCCCTCTGGAGAAGGACTACTGTTTGGCTGTTTGGGCGATGCTTGCGGGTGCTGGGGGTATGTCTTAGGAAAGCATGTCAAGCTTCTCCTTTTTCAGACATAACTGTTTTCTATTTAGGCTGCCGGAGATTGAATAAACATTCCTGTGTATAAGCTTTTTAAAACATTTGTATTTTCTCCTTCCCACATATCTAAGCAAATCTTGATTAATGTCACTTGCTTCCAGATATGCCCCGTCCACCTCCAGGCTGCCAAGGCAGAGTCAGGGCTCAAGTTGCCATATGTTGACAGGGACAGTTCGACAAAACTCCTGTTAGACCAGGTGTCCTCCTTGGTCCCTGGGCATTTGGTAAAGCTCCGCAAATCCACCTCATCTGCACCGTCTTCTCCTGGAACCGGGTTTCTTTGGAACAGACACCGGGGAAAACAGTCGTGGGTGCCTGAAGTCTTCCACTTCTGTCTTTCAGAAACTTGGCATAATGAATGTGTGACAGAAAATTCCAGTTAATAGTCTCCAGAGCCCATCATAACATGTTAATCCTTTCTGACACAGAATGAGGGAATCTGCAGTATGAGAGAATGGAGACATTTTGAAAACAAAATCTCAGATTTTTAGTCTGAGCCACTCATTAAGTTGTTCTCTTTCCTTCCTTTACTGCTTCTGTGACAACAATGGAATGATTTTCACCCTTCCACTTTTAGCCTCATTTACCAAAAATGCCTTGGAATTATGGTCCTCTCATGTTTTCTCACATGAACGTTGCTCCTTCTCTCCTTTGTTTTAGAGAGGTGCTCTGGCCAGATGTTTAATGAATATTGGTTTTTGTAGATGAAAATGAAGATAATGAGACCTGAATGATCAATGTGGTGAATGTGGGGTGTACCACCTAGAGCCCCCTTTTAAGTCCAAGGCACTCGTGCCTATAGCTGCTGGGAGTGTTGGTTACTAAAGGCTCTCAGGCAAATCCCCCTCCAGGAATTGCCCTCCTCCACAGGGAGCTGCCTCACTCAAAGTTACCTCCCTTCCAGGGTCAGCCTGCATCCAATAACCGGTCAGTGTGAGGTGCGATGGGGAACCACTCTGCAGGATCACCCAGCCCCAAAAGAGCAGCTCAGCTCCTCCCCCTGCCAGTCCCGTCTCCTTCAGGTATGACTCCAAAGCAGCCTCTGGTAAACCTCCTGCAAGAAATCTTGACCTCAGAGTAGGTTTTCTGGGGAGCCTGAGCTAGAACACTCGACTAAAACTGTTAGAAAGAATATGACGTGGTTTAGAGTGAGAGTCTTCTGACCCCATATCTATTTTTTCCTAAGAAAATGACACTCCCCTTGGGTTAAAATTGTTGAAGAACTTTGGGATATCGGTTGCAAAACAGGAAAAGATATTAAATGGTATGAAAATGATTGTAATAAAGAAAAATGTATTTTATAACATTCTTTAAAACACACATACACAAAAGCATCAAAATATCACTTTAAAATCAGACTTGTGAAAAACATTTTAACAAGGAGAATATTATTAGAAATTCTGAGACAAAGAACAATGTTAATACCTAGATTTGTTTGTTTGTTTGTTTGTTGTTGTTGTTTTTGGAAGTGAATTGCCTAGTATAATAAATGCTTAGTAATTGAGGCAGCCATTTTACCAAGGTCATGGAGGCTAGAAGAGGGTAGGCAGGGGGAGGGGTAAGAAAAGAATAAATGGGCTTCCAGTGAGAAAACTAAGGTTCTAATGAAGTTTGAACACCTCATCAGGACAGTAATTTTTAAAACTTTTTCTTCAAAATATTTATCTACAATAACATTCAATGACTATTTCATTCAACACATATAATTATAGCAATAAAAAATCACAATTGAACTTTATTCAGGCAGTATATATGTATCAAACTAGGGAATAACCTCTTTTCCCCTTAAAAACAGAGCTTTACTGGTATTCTTTAGGAATTAATTTATTCAAGTTATATCTAAAAACATTATGATTACAGATAAAAATCAAACGACACAAAATTATATGGAGTAGCACGTCCAACTCCCCTTCTCAGGACGACTTCTGTTCTGTTTGCCCTCAGAACCTCTCCTATGAGTGATATAGCCATTCTGAGACATATGCGCACATATAGAATGTCTTTCATTTTGTTTTTTGCTTTTCTTGTAGTCTCATGTTAATAGGACCATACTATAGATTGCTTTGTAACATGCACTTTTTTACTGAACAATGTTTTATTAATACTCGTTTTTAACCTATTTAATTGAAACCACACTGCCCTATTCTCAACCACTATGTTAGAATTAAATTTGATGCTACATTGAACCTAAGTATGTTAGCTCTTCTTGGGGATAATACTGCTTATCTAAGTGAAATAAATTAACTCTTTCAGTTTTCTAATACAAATTTTTATTTTTCTCAAAATGCAGAGACTTATATATTTTTTCCTTTTCTTTTTGGACTGATTCAGTGGAGTATGACTCCGAAGATAATTCTTTAAAAAATATCTAAGAAAAATTAAATGCAGTTCTAATTCCATTCTCAAAGTAACCCCAATATTTTCCTTGCCTCTGTATTACCCTGTCTTCTCCATGGGTGCATGTTTTTGTTTTTTTAAAGGATGAGGATGGGGGAGGACTAGTATCAATCACTCAATTTTTGTTTGTTTGTTTCCAAATCCTACTGGCCTTTTTCTGCAGCAAAGGCCTTCTCTCCTACACCGTCACTGGTCTGTAAAGTAAATTGCAAAATGCTACCAAAGTCTGGCTACATCCTCATAGTGACTGTTTAAACCTATTACTTTCTCTTTTAATCAAATCACTGTTGTGTCAAAATATACGATTCTCGCCATGAATCTCCCTTGCTTGTTACAGGTCATCGGTTGCACCTTGAAAATGTTTGCTCTCCTAAGCGTCGTCTCTCCAGCCTCCAGCTAAATTGCTCCAGACCAAGCCTGATCATTTTTCTATACACATAGAACTCTAATTAATATAAACATAATGACAAAGAGAACCTCTACTTTACAAAGAGAGGAGGGGAAAGTGCCTGGTCAGTAGGTATGTGGAGCATCTTTTGGGTTATGGCAAAATGGGCATGTAGACAGATGTACACATTCCAATTATATTAAGAAAAATAAAGCAAACTCTAAAATCCCTTATCCTTGAATTACTGAGAGATTTCAGCTTTTATTCTTTTCTGCTTTGAGAAATATTTGATATAAAGCCACCAGAGGGCCAGTAAGGGAAATAGTAATTATGTTTAAACAGCCAACACTTCCCTAACATAAAATATTTGCACAGGCTCTTAAACATGAAGTTAAGTGCCAGAGGCTATTTTCATTGTTTAATGTATTAAGTAAATAAAAATGTATCTAAGATGTGGACACACAATTAGTTTTGAGTTATTTATCCTGGAGTTTGTATGGTTTAGAAAAACTCCATCTTCTTGGCTGCTGCTGTCCTAATGCATTTAACTTCAGCCATCAGCTATGATTAAACACCTGCTGTTGTGGGGAAACAAAGCACACTAATCCAATATGTATTTCTGACATCTTAAATATCACCCAGTCCCCTGACATCAGGCACAGCTTTTCAGCGGGATGGAATTCCAGAGCATATTTTTCTAATTTATGGATGGACAATAAATCAAAATTAAGCCTTGGGCAATGAAATATACATCAGTGCAGAATGAACTGACTGCAAACGAGGACCCTGCACAGCCGAGGGGAAGGATATATTAATGGAATCCTAAGCTGCAAACACTGAAGTGAAAATTAAGGAAGTTTATTTCACATTTTGTGCCTATAAAAACCACAAGGCAAAGACAGAAAATGAGATGTTTTCTTTTTTCCATGCACAGCACTGGAGGAGCACATTCAGATTTTTTTTTAAGTCACTATTTTTTAATGTTTGCCTGTTGGGTTTTAAAAACCCAACCTCCATTGCTCTTTTTGCTATTGTCAGCATTTAAGAGGGGTTTGAAGGGCTTCATGCAGTTTCGGTATGTATGGCTCTTCTGGAAGAGTGAACAAAGGCCATTGTTGACAGCCCTCACTCAGTTCCTCCTGGGAAAGGTGGGAGGGAGAAGGACGCCCTTCCGTCCTTCCCGCCCAGGTGAACGGGGTTGGGCTGGGAGCTGTCCAATGCTGAAGGAATCAGTCTTGTACTGACTTCCCACTATCCGGGCACCTGGAGACAGGCCACCTTAGAGCTTTGTTCTCATCAGAGGCACCCCCATGGATAGGGCCACCATCCGGCTCTGCCCACCATCCGGCTCTGGCCACTCCCAACTCCGGGCCAAAGTCAAGTTGGAGCTGCTGTCGAGGTTTACCACTGTCAAGCATCATACATCTCTAACAGAGTCTGCCAGGGCAAACCACCTTATTTGTCAGGGGTAATGTTTGTGTTTATGGGCATGTCAGGGTTCTGAACATTATCTCTTGAATTCTTACAGCGCCTCTGTTAATAGGGGAGTGGCAGAGATTACTTAAATATTGGAGAGAGGGAATCAGAGCCATAACAAAACTGAGAGCTTTGTCTTGGGCTGTGTGATAAACGGTGGACCTGGGGCAAGGAGCCTGCCTGACTGGCTCCCAGTTCTAGATCTCACTTAGATAGCAAATCGCCCCCCCCCCCCGCAACCCCCTCCAGCTGACAGGGGTTTCTTTAGGTTACTCTTCCTAAGACAGTTACATCTAGAGAACACTTATTTCTGTAGATTCATCTGTCACTGGCTTACTGCCTTGTATAGTGTTTATTTATGAACAATTATTTCTATAGACTCATACGTTACTGAGAATGTTTTAAAGGATTAAAATTAATGTCAAAGGAAATTATGTAATTTGGTAAGTAATTTTTCATGTAGTCTCAGAAAGAAACCAGCAGTTCCCTGGCCCCAAACTTAACGTTTTGAAAAGTCTAAAGGGAATAATATTTGAGTGATGTTTTAAAATTGATATCCTTTGGGGTCAGTAATTCTTGGCTGGTACAAAGCTTAAAAATGAAAGGTTTGTCTCCCCCACCACTATAGTTTCCCTTTTTGCTCTGATTTCTCTTTCTTGTTCAAATCCTCAATAGGATTGCTTATAGAAAATATGCATAAGCCTGGCAGAAAATCCTTTGCACAAAAATTTAACTTAATATGAAGCAACCTATCAGTGTTTTGAGAAAAAAAAATCTTTGTTCTTTGAGGATATAGTTTTAAAAGGCCCTCGTTATTATATTATCACAATATTATATAGCAATGCTGGTGACAGTAATAATAATGGCTGACATAGTTGACAGTCTTGATTTGGAAGCTTTAGGTAAATTAGCTCAAGTGGTCCTCACAAGCGGCCTGTGAGGTCAGTAATTGTCACCCTTCTTAAGGACATGAGCCTACAGGAACCAGTCTCTTACCAGAAGTCACACAGTGATGAACTATTTCGAGGTGCTCCCTGGATTGTGCAGTTAGTCAACAGTAAAGCCACAGGCTAGAGATGGAGACACAGAGCTATGAAAAAAGTAAAAGCTTGTCCTGGGTTATGTGGGAAGCTAATGGTGGAACTGAGGGAAAGAGCCATATTGACTATCTCTCTGCCCTATATCGGAACTATTCAGTGTGTTTGTTTTATTAGTGTTTAGATCCCTGGTTCCTTCCTCTGTGATACTTTCATTGAAGAATTATATTGCTGATATTGTTTTAAAAAATTAAGTTGGCTAGTATAACAAGAAAGTTATTCACCTCTAAGAAATTAATAACCACACAAGAGGAAAATTCATTTTTGAAGTTCTGTTTTCACTTACTAGAGAACATATGCAAATAGTGTCTGTACAATTACAAAGGTATGTAATTGTTTAGTTTATAGCCTAAGTCTCACTGTTTAACAGCCCCACTTTGCATATGAACATTTACAGGTATAACAAGCATTGCTCTTTGGTGAAGGCATTTTGAGATTAGTATAGGCTTCAGTTTTGAAAATGGTTGAGAATCTCTTGTGAGACAAATTATTACTTAGTTAATATAAAAGGCTGCATACAGATAACACGGCACTTTTATTTTTATCCATATTGCAGGCTAGATCAACTGAAAGCCTGCCTTACTGCCACTATCACCTAGAAATTCTAGGTTAAGTACATTTTTTAAAATCCTCTTGCTATCACAAGAAAGGGAAATCCCCCCGCACTGAAAACAAAACAACAGACTGGTGAGTTTATGAGCTGACACTAGCTGCCCTAGGGCACATTGTCCACGTGGCACTCTGTTAACACCAGGGACAGGAGGAAAGTCTCCTCTATGAGGCAGGAATTACTACTGAGATCCCTGCATAAATCTAGGACACCCAGAAAAGGAGGCAATAGGAAATAAAAACCTGTCCATCAACACCAGAAAACTTTCTCTCAGCCTGGGCTCTAGATGAGAGCAAACCTCCCCTAAGGATGGCTCTGCTCCTCATGCAGGCTTGGGCTTAATTTACATTAATTGCAATTAACATAAAAGTGGTCTGAAGTTGGTGATATTTTTGGGTCAACTGGCAGAAGACAAAGCACAAATCTCTTTGGAAGGACCATTCCTTCACCCAGGCAACACTTCCCAGATAAACCCTACTGAAGACAATTCACAATACAAAATTACAAAACACACATGTGAAATCAAGCAGCTTTTTGGCTCTCCTGCTAGAATCTCTGTTTGGTTCAGCCTCCTCGCCTCCACTCCAGCCTCCACCATGTCCACAAGAGTGACCCAGAAGACCTACCAGGTGTCCACCTCTGGCACCTGGGCCTTCAGCAGCCACTCATACTCCAGTGGGCCCAGCACCCGCACCAGCTCCTCGGACTTTTCCCAGGTGGGCAGCAGCTACCAGAGTGCCCTGTCTGGCTGGGGGGTATGGTGGGCCTGGGAGTATGGGGAGCAACACAGCTGTCCAAGTGAACCAGAGCCTGCTGAACCCCCTAAAGCTGGAGGTGGACCCTAACATCCAGGCTGTGTGCAACCAGGAGAAGGAGTAGATCAAGACCCTCAACAAGTGTGCTTCCTTCGTAGATAAGGTGCGAAGCCTGGAGCAGCAGAATAAGATTCTGGAGACCAAATGGAACCTCCTGCAGCAGCAGAAGACAACTCACAGTAGCATGGACCACGCGTTTGAGGGCTACATCAACAACCTTCAGTGGTAGGTGGACACACGGGCTCTGGAGAAACTGAGGCTGGAGGCAGAGTTTGGCAACATGCAGGGACTGATGGAAGACTTAAAGAATAAGTATGAGGATGAGACCAACAAGCACCGAGATGGAGAACGAATTTGTCCTCATCAAGAAGGATGTGAATGAAGCTTACATGAACAAGGTACAGCTGGCGTCCCGCCTGGAAGGGCTGACCGATGAGATCAACTTCTACAGGCAGCTGTATGAAAAGATTTGTGAACTGCAGTCCCAGATCTTGGACACATCTGTGGTGTTATTCATGGACAACAACTGCTCTCTGGATCTCAAGGTCAAGGCCCAGTACTAGGACATTGCAAACCACAGCTGGGCTGAGGTTTAAACCATGTACTAGATCAAGTACAAGGAGCTGCAGATGTTGGTTGGGAAGCATGGGGATGACCTGCATCACATGAAGACAGATTTCTAAGATGAACTGGACATCAACCAACTCCAGGCTGAGCTTGAAGGTCTCAAAGCCATAGGGCTTCCCTGGAGGCCACCATTGCCGACGCCGAGAAGAGTGGGGAGCTGGCCATCAAGGATGCTCAGTTCAAGGTGGCTGAGCTGGAGGCTGCTCTGAGGAACACCAAGCAGGACGTGGCCCGGCAGCTGTGTGAGTACCAAGAACTCATAAACGTCAATCTAGCCCTGGACGTGGAGATTGCCACCTACTGCAAGCTGTGGAGGGCAAGGAGAACTGGCTGGAATCTGGGATGCAGAACATGAGTATCCACACCAAGACTACCAGCAGCTGGTCACATGTTAAAAGTAAAAGAGTAGAAAAAGAAAGCTGGTAGTTTCATTATTACTGGACAAAATAGACTTCAAGGCAAAAAGTGTTATCAGGGAGAAGACATGGATGGACACAGTGCCTGGAGTCATACACTTGAAGAGCTGCTCGATGTGTTGGAAGGAATTTTATAACAGTTAGTTCTCTGAAGTGAAATGTACCTGTCCCTGCAGGTATTCAGGCAGAGGTGGTAGAGAAGCTGTGGAGGGGAATGCATGGGTGGAACAAAACAAATGGAATCACATGGGAATTTTTAGAAAATACGTATTCCATGGCCTCTTTCCAGATTTTTAAAAAAATTTATATTTCTTTATTGATTTCAGAGAGGAAGGGAGAAGGAGAGAGAGATAGAAACATCAATGATAAGAGAGACTCATTGATCGGCTGCCTCATGCACAACCCCCACTGGGGATTGAGCCCGCAACCCAGTTTCCCTGGCCAGAATCGAACCTGGGACCCTTCAGTCCGCAGGCTGATGCTCTATCCACTGAGCCAAGCCAGCTAAGGCTCTCTTTCCAGATTTAATGAGCTGATTCTATATCCTAGAAATCTGCTTTTTTGAAATGCTTTCTAGGTGATTCAGAACTAGTCCATGGAATAGCATTTGAGAATCACTGGCCAGATGACCTTTAAAGTTTTCACTGACTATGACATTTGGGGACTTAATAATACACTTGTGGACATTTACCTGTGAACTGGGAGATTACTAGAGGTGGAATGGAGACTGGAACATCTATGAAATTAGATATAACTCAATGAATACCCTACATGCTTTTTCCACTGTTCATGAGCTTTTCACTAAATGCTGATGAAGATGATGAAAATGAACATATTTTTTTACTGAGAGCAAATGACCCAATAGGCCCAACATAGCTTATTGTTTGTTTACATTTCCAAGATCTGATAGTTGACCTAAGTAGAGACTCTGTTCCAACTCTAGAGCCTCAGAGCCTCAGAGCCCCAGAACTTTTCATACACAGGGAAGTCCCTGGGAATCTTGGTAAAATACAGATTCTGCTTCAGTTGGACTGGGATGGGGCCCAAGCTAATACATTTGTAACAAAGCTCCCTAGCTTCTCAGAGAACCACTAGACATTCAGGAACCTTCTCTTTAGATAAAGAAGATACAGAGATAGAGAAGCTCTTTTGGTTTTCCAAAGACCCCAATCTTTAGGTCATATTGTCACCTTATCTTAGTATCATTGTGAATTAACAAGGGGAAGGGGAGAGTGAAAATGCAGTAGGTGGACTGGATTAGGCAACAGGTATGGGAGTAGGGCAGAAGTTCAGAGAGGAGAATGATCTTAAATGCTTAACTGGCTATTCCCATACCCAGAGGCGGATAGCAGTAATGGCATAAGGGAGAACTACCTGGCACATCAGAGACCAGAATTCTAGTCTCAGAGTACATTTCTTGTTTGATGTTGTTTTGATATGCTTGTTTTGTTTTTTTAAGTGTTTGTCCTTTCATCTGTCACTTAATCTTTCTGAGACAGTTTTATCTCTGGGATATATTAACTAGGACTTTCATGTGCTTATTTATAACTTTTATTTATTTAGGTAAAATTTATCCTATCTAATAAAAGAGTAATATGCAAATTGACTGTCACTCCAATGCACAAGATGGCTGCCCCCATGTGGACACCAGATGGCCACCACAAGATGGCCAGCAGGGGAGGGCAGTTAGGAGGGACCAGGTCTGCAAGGGAGGGCAGTTGGGAGGAACCAGGCCTGCAGGGGAGGGCAGTTAGGGGTGACCAGGCCAGCAGAGGAGGGAAGTTGGGGGCAAACAGGCTGGCAGGGGAGCAATTAGGCATCAATCAGGCTGGCAGGGGATTGGTTAGGGGGTGATCAGGCTGGCAGGCAGAAACGGTTAGGGGCAATCAGGAAGGCAGGCAGGCGAGCAGTTGGGAGCCAGCAGTCCTGGATTGTGAGAGGGATGTCCGACTGTCCACTTAGGCCCTATCCTACCGGGATCAAGCCTAAACAGGCAGTCAGACATCTCTCGAGGGGTCCCAGATTGGAGAGGGTGCAGGCTGGGCTGCGGGACACACCCCCCCCCATGCACGAATTTTGTGCACCAGGCCTCTAGTCTACACTAATAAAAGAGAAACATGCAAATTAACCATCACTCCACTACACCCACAGCCAATCAGGAGCAAGTATACAAATTAGCCCAACCAAGATGGCGGCAGCCATGGAGCTGGAGCAAGCAGGAGGCTTGGGTTGCCCCCAGCAATGGAGGAAGCCAAACTTTCCACCCGCCCTGGCCGGCCCTGGCCTCCACTCAAGGCTACAAAGTTTCAATTGTAGAAGATAAATAAATCCCAGATACCTGCTTCCAGCTGGTCCTGGCCTCCACTCAAGGAGGGGCTGAAAAAAAAGAAAGAAAAGAAAAAAAGGAGGGGCTGGGAGCCTGGATCGCTGGGGTGTGAAAACAGCCCTCAGCTCCTCACCCATATTGGCCACACTCCCATGGGGTGAAGGTCCCCGCTGGGGGGCTTGGCCAGTCTGCAAACAGCCCTCAGTCCCTCACCCCGTCAGTGGGGGTCAGTTGGAGGTGATCAGGACAGTGGGGGGGCAGTTTGGAGTGAGCAGGCCAGCAGGGGGGCAGTTGGGGGTGAGCAGGCCAGTGGGGAGGAAAGGTGGGAGCAAGCAGGCCAGCAGGGGGTCAGTTCAGGGTGAGCAGGTTGGCAGGCAGAGTGGTTAGGGGCAATCAGGCAGGCAGGCAGACAGGTGAGTGGTTAGGAGGGATGTCTGACTGCTGGTTTAGGCCAGATCCCTGTAAACCAGCAGTAGGACATCCTTCAAGGGGTCCCAGACTGGAGAGGGTGCAGGCTGGGCTGAGGGACAATCCCCCCCCTTGCACAAATTTCATGCACCAGGCCTCTAGATTTATATAAATGGAAGCATTGCAATATGTGATATTTTATGTCTGGCTTCTTTCACTTAGCACAAGTTTTCTAGGTTCATCCATGATGCAGCATGTACCAGTATTTCTAGGTTCATCTACAAGGTACCGTGTATATACAGTATTCCATATTATAGCTGAATAATATTCCATTGTATGCACATATCACATTTTGTGTATCCATTCATCTGTTGATGGACATTAGGGTAGCTTTCATCTTTTGGCTACTGTGAATAGTGCTACTATGAATAAGCATGTACAAGTATTTGTTTACCTATTTTCCTAATTTATTATTTTTAAATGTACCATTTCATTTAATTATCAAAGTGGGTTGAAAAGAGGTAGGTATTTTACTGACAAGAAACAAGTTCAAAATGACTTGCTCAAGGTTCATAGGTAGTAAGGACCCAGAAACGCAAAACTTCTGACAGGAAATCCAGTGCTCCTTCAAGTTATTCCACTGCAGGCTCAGCTGTCCTGAGAGTAAAAAAAGGAGAATGTGTGTAAAACTGAGCAGCGGGCTATATGTATAAATTTGTGTTGGTAGTTGGTATTTGAGATGCCAATTGATGCTACAGGCATAGTTTCCCACGTGGGAGGTCAGCGCACGCTGTCTCTATTATGGCCAGAAGAGAAATTTTAGACTTGCAAAAGGTATAACTGAGTGGTTGGACACCAGCAAAGGAGTTTGACAAGGCTGTCACATCTGTTCAATATTTCTACTGAAATAATCATGGCTATTGCTGTTGATGGTTACCATAGTGGTATTAAGGTTGGCAGAAGGAGATGATGTAATCTCGAATATGCTGATGACATCCCGGCTGCTGAGTCTGTGGTTTCTGCTCTGGAAAGGCTGGTGCCTTAGACTAGGGATGATTTAGGCGCTGATAATGGCAGCTGAAAAGCAGAATATTTTAGCAGCAGCGCAAACTGGGAGTGAATAAGAAAAGTAAGCGAAGGGTTATGCTGCCAATAGTTTATGGGAGGGAGTGAAAGCCACGGCCCTCTGGCCTATAAAAGTGAGGGCCAATGGCCTAGTCAGCGTTCATGAGAATGAGGTCCTGAGCATAAAATGCCTGCCGGGAGGTGGTCGGCTTCACATTATCTCACCTCGGACCCATTCTTGTTCTAATTTAGTCCCAGTGTCTGATTAGTATAGAATAGCTATGAGCTGAGCCTCAATCCAAAGACTTTTACCCAAAGAGATGAAGACCAACACCGAAATGCGGCTACTGTCAAGCTGCGTTAAAGCCAGAGTGATGACGACAATATCTTAGTGAAGGAGAAGAATGACAATGGGTTGAAAGAAAGCATCATCTGTTTCCAGAATCCCGGAACGTTTCCTTCTGAAATAACTCATTCTGTGTGTCTTGATTTCCTGACAAGTAAATCTTGAAGAACAGAACTGGCATTTATCAGGGCAAATACTTGCATGTGGGCCTCTGGAAGGATTTGTGACAGGTTGTGTGAAAACTGTGTTTTTGAAGAATTCATTGCTTTGTGAGGGTTCCTAGAACCTTCTTTGAAAATCAAAATACATCTTTTGATCAGGCATGTTGTTATGATTATGAAAACAGCACATGTTCACTGTGAAAAACTTACTGAAATGTGGAAAAGAGGAAAAAATCATGCATATTTTCACAACTGTTAACCTTATGGCATTGCTTCTAGTATTTTAACATTTTATGTAATTGGGACCATACTTGGTGTTCAATTGGCTTCCTGCTTTTTAAAGATTACTTACTTGTACACATACTTCGGGCTGCTTCCCTGCATCCAAGGATCCTTCCAGGCACTGGGTTTCCTATGCAATATCTGAATATTCCCAGTTTGAGCAGAGGAAAAGCAAGGCCTAGAACAATCTATCCTTTCTAGACAGGAAATGACTCAGATTTGAGCAAAGCACTTTCTCTGGCATTGTTCAAAGCTGCCTGATTTCTTTGAATACTTGGCGTGGTGGTGAGGCAGTGGCCAATTTCAGATTTCTTTGGAAACTTTAATCTGAAAAGCAGTTTCTGCTTTGTAAACTCACACAATGTTGCTATGAGAAGACAACAACACGGGTATCTTTACAGTGTGGTGGAAACCTAAGGCCCAGAGTGGAGTGGTGCGTGTGTGTATAGGTTGAGAGGTCGGGGTGGGAGGTGGGGCAAAAACAAACTAGCCCTAGGCTGTGGTAGATGTAGAAATTATTCTGGAATGCCCGTTTCCTTTCTTTCTCCTTGACCAGTGCCTATTCATGCTCCTAAGACCAGTTTGAGTCCCATATCCTCCTGTAAAGCCTTTTCCAGCTAATCTCCCTGTTTCTCACCTCTCATGTTATTTGCAGTTTGGACCTCACAGTCTGTCTCTTTGATGCTGGACTGGCTCAAGGTGCTTCCCAGCCCTAAGCATTTCCCTTGCACTGTTAGTAAGCGCTGTGGTAAGCTGGAGGCGGAGCATTGTGGTCCATGTTTCCTCCCCTGGAATTTGGATGGGCTGTGTGGCTCATGGCCAGTTTCTGAGCCCTCGCCCTAGGGGAAGTCAGCTGCTGGGTAAGAAGTCTGACTCTCCTGAGACCACCTTACATGAAAATAGAACTTTGCTTTCCACATCCCAGTTTCCACCCATTTCAGCCCAAATCCCAATCATGTGAATGAAGACACCATATGGAACATTCCAGCCCCAGAAGATGCCATATAAAGGAGACGCGAGGCCCCAGGTCTGGTTGTGGGGAGGTTCTAATCACCATGGAAGAGAACAAATTGTCCAGGTGAGTCCTAACCCATAAATTCCTGAGAGAGAATAGTATCGTTGTTTTTGTATACAACAAGGTTTTGTGGTACTTTATTATGCAGCAATAGATAACCAGAGCAGGCTCCTGGACCTTCCATCAGTGCTTCTCAAACTTTGCTGTGCATCCAAAACCACCTAAGGATTTTGTTAACGTGAAGATTTGACTCATTCGGTCTATGTGGTCTATGGTGGTGTCTGAGATTCTGCAATTCTAACCAGCACCCTGGTAAGGACGATGTTGCTGCTCCCGGGTCCTCCTGTGAGTAGAGATGTGTCCTGAGGAGCAATGTTTACCAGCCGAGGAATATTGCATGGGGGAATTGTGCAGCTTTTCAAAGGGCTTTCACTTCTGGATTGATTAGCTGAATAGCTTCATAAATTGGAAAGCATCTGCCATAAGACACTTGATCTAGAGCAGAATTTCTCAAAACGTGGTCTCTGGATCCACTTGTGTTCCTATCACCTGAATTTGTTAAAGATTCAACTGCACCTCAGTCCTGCAGAGTCAAAATGGAAGGGGCAGGAATCACCATACCGACAAGATCTCCAGATAATTTCTAAGCACGAATTTGAGAGCTGGTGAATTAAGAGGAAGGACTGGGTTTTAGTTCTGACTTTGGGCCTTAACTGATGGCTAGCAAATCACCTCACCTTCCTGGGTCTCAGTTTCTGCATCTGTAACATGAGGGCAGATGTTGAACTAGAACGAATCCTATTTCTGATGTACTGTGTATCCTGCAGTCCCTACTCCCGGTTAACTCGACCTCTTCTCCTCTTGTCCTCTCTGCACCCTGAAGCTTAGGGAGCTCACACTCTGCCCCCAAAAGGACAGCCATCTTCACTGTTGTCTTCCGTGGCTCACAGAGAAGTAGGTCTGATCAGAAAGCACACAATGCAGAAGCGGCCATTTCCTTTCAAAATATTTTTAAAGCAAATGTTAGTGTCAAGGCCAATGTCTCCTCAAAACAGCATACATCTGCATTCGATTTTGTAATTAAACTTAAATCATTTCTTAAATTATATGTTTTAAATGGCAATTGCGCAGCATTTAAGATTTCCTCTTGCCTTGAGCATCATTGGGCAAATGTGTTCATGATTGAATTAGCAGACCTTTGATTTTAAAAGGACTTTTCAGTGATCTTTTATGGTAGATTAAAAAGCAATTTACTAATTTACAGTTCATAGGAATTCCGTGCCCTCCTTGAGTTTTGTAAATCAATTCTGTGCTAATAAATGTGACTATAGCTCTAAATGTTTCATGTGGGGACAGCTGGTCTCACACACAACCCTGAACTCACAATAACACAATCGGTAAACCTGTACTTTGCGAGCTTCTTTGTGCCCAGGAGAAGCCCCTCTTAGGAATCCCTTCACTGGTAGCTGTCGGGTGGTTTAACCGACAGGGCTGGGAAGTACCAGCTTAACTGTTTGCTCATCTTTTCTCTTCATTACAGTGAGTAATCATAGTTGAAAGACAATTGGAAGATGGGGTCACTTACCTCAGGGCTCCTCCTCCTGGGTATGGCTCTCTCAGCCACTGAGACCCCCGTATGTTTTCCAAAGGATACATAATCATGATAACAACCATCAATACTAGTATATATAAAACCCTAATATGCAAATAGACCAAATGGCGGAACAACCGAACAAGTGAACAACTGGTCGCTATGACGTGCACTGACCACCAGGGGGCGCGGGGAACATGGCAGGCATTGGCTTCAGTGGGATGGTGGAGCCGGTGAAGGGGGGTGGGCACCAGACCACGAGGGCCGGGGGGTTGGGGGGGGTCGCTGGTCGCTGTCATTGGGGCGAGCCTCTGGTGGTTACTGAAAATTCTTTGCTCCCAAATGCTGCGGTCCTGCCGGGCGCTTGCACCTGCTGCTGGCGCCAGCCCCACTCGCACCCGCTGCTGGTGCTGGAACTGCACTCACACCTGCTGACAGCATGGATTAGGGCTGGCTCCAGCAGTGGGTGTGAGCAGGGCCAGTGCCGTCAGTGCATGGGAGCAGCAGGAGCAGGAGCAGTGCTGCCGGCAGACAGGAGACCGGGGGCCAGGGCGGGAGGGGCCGGGCGGGGGCGCAGAAGATGGGCTGAGACCGGCCCCTGTGCCCACCGCAGCCTCATGGCCCACAGTTCCATTCAAGGGGCATAAATTTGTGCACTGAGTCCCTAGTAATAATAACAGTTAATACAGGTAGAGGGCTTACTATGTGCCGGATAACTGAGAGCTTATTCAATCCTCACAACTCTACAAAATTTATGCCATTATTAATGCTTGTGTTTTATAGTTGAAGAAGCTGAGGTATAGATGAAATAACTTTCCCAGGATCCCAGAAGTAGTAAAGGGTGGAGATGAGATTTGAACTCAAGTAATCTGGCTCCAGACCTTGAACTTATAATCAAAATACTATGCTGCCCTAGTGACAAATGGGCCTTTTCTATATAAAACCACTCACGTTTAGCTGATGACTGGTTTTCCGAAAGATTTTTGTTATTTATATTGGGGACAGGTATGAGAAATCAGCAAACAACACTTAAAACTCAACACTATAGAGGAAGTAGTCAACAACTTGGTGTGGTTTTTTTTCTTTCAAATTCAATGGCAAACTATATGTCAGTCTTTGACAAGTCAACTCAAATCTGTCTCAAATGGAAGTGAGAGATTCAAGCCATTGGTGGGGAGTCGAGCAATTTCCTTGGTAGGTTCTTGGGAATGAGTCTGGTGTGATTGGAGCCGGTGAAAGCACTTTGGCCTCTGACAGTCCTTGGGCTGGAGGGAGATGGCTGATGAAAGGTGGTCTGGATTCACCTTCCGGTGGCGTCAGAGCTGAGGCTCCAGCTGCACACAGGTGTTTTCCTGGCTTTCTTCGCGTTTTGCCAATGCGAAGGGAATTGAATAATGAGAGGGAAGTAAAAAGAGGGGCTGGCCTGTGACAGTTCAAAGATAAGGCATTGGAAAAGCGGAGGAATGAAGTCACCCAGCCCCAGTGTGGGTACCAGCGCTCCACGTGACAAGCCAACCCAGACACTAACCAAAGTGGTTCGTCAGAAGCTTTTGTCAATACAATTCTTTTAAATTGGGAAAGAAGATAGAGCCGTATGCGCTTACTTAAACATTAATGCTCCCCTGTTCTAGGTCTTCTTGAACCTGGAATAGTTGTTGAAAGATAAATTGTTTGTTCCAAAGGCAATCGCTTCATAACTGCTGAGCCAGAACTACTAAGAGAAATGACTAGAAATTGGGGTTCAGATTTCACAGTCTATTGTCATCCTTGAGTTTTCAAGTCCCTTTTTCTCTCAAGTTTTGCATTTTTCTTTTACTTTTTTCCTACCATGGAATGACAGTGAGAGGCAAGTTAACCCTGCCTTTTCTGTAGCAACTGAGCAGCGCCCCCTCCCCCCGCCTCCCCCGGCCACCTCCCGCCCCGGGAGGCAGGGCTGGCAAGGCCTTTGACATAGAGGCAGTGACCTCAGGTAATGGGGGAATTCTAGCAGACAAGAGGCCTTTTTTAAAAAATTGAATTTATTGCGATGACATTGGTTAATAAAATTATACAGATTTTTAGCATGATACTCTCAAGTATCCATGTTGTCGCAAGTGGCAATATTTCATCTTTTCTTATGGCTGAGTAGTATTCCATTGTATATATGTACCACATCTTATTCTTCACATCAGGGCCCCACAGCACAAGGGTTCCACCAACATATGACCCAGTTTCCCAGCACCTCCTTCACTTAAACCATCTCTATGTCCTGGCCAATCCAGGGTAACTCAGCCCGCTGGAAAGTTGGTGTTTAGGGTTGAGGAGTTTGAGTTTCTGACTCATCCCTAGACTTAAGGGTCCTGGAAGCAGGATGGGGGAGGAGGAGAGGCAGGGAAATGACTACCTTAGAATTGATACAAAGAGTGCTCTTTTGAATTTTCCAAATGCTAAAAAGAAAGTCTAGACTCAGATTTGCCTGCTTTATTAGTTTTGAGATTATTACTATACATCTCCCCCATTTCTTATATCATTGCCAGAGAGAGAAAATTGAAATGACTCCTCTTCTTCATGTACATTACTCCCCCTCCCCCTTTTCTTTTAAAAGGCAAGTCTACCTCTACCCATACCGTACATTGCTCTATCCTCTGCCCCTCTTCCCTTCTCTCCCTTTTTCTCATTCCTTCTCTCTGGTTTCTCCTCCTCATTGACTAATCTGGCTCCCCTCCCTGCCCTAGCTTTCCCAAGCCCTCCTCTCCTTGTCCTTTTTTTAGTCCTCATTTTCACAAATTAACATATATCTCCACTTTGAAAAGATATGAAGCAGTGAGGGGAAAGGAAGATTTGCTGCCAGGTTTTAACTAATTCCTGCTGCCAGCCCGAGTTCTGTGGCATTTGCCACTGCTGTGAAATTGCAATAAACAAGGGGCTGCCCTTATATCTCTAAGCTTTCCTCTGCTGGTGCTGAAGACACGAATTGAATGTTGAGCAGTCACACCATGCTGTCACCTTCTAAAGGCATTACATATTCTTTTGAAAGAGAATTGAGAGAAGCTCAGATTAGGGTGGGGAAGCTCTAGTAATTTGGTAAGAAAATAGTATTCTTTTACCAATAGGAGTTTATCATCCTGGTAATCTAGTAGTGAGCTGGCCTCAAAATGAGGTATTAATTTTCTAAGAAATAATTCTGAATATTAATTTTCTAAGAATTAATTTTCTAAGAATTAATTCACATCCCTCACAACTATAGAAGAAAATGTTTTTTAAAACACCATCCATTCTTTTAAGGGAGATGAAGAGTTGAAAATGGTGAGAAAGAAGCGTTGTCAAATAAAGGTTACAATACCCTATGATATCGTTACCACAAGCCCTAGCATCTACAAATTCCTCTGTCTCTGTTCTTAGATCAACAGCATTCATTAACCAGGTATTCTCTTCAGCGTCTGAGGGCACCCAGTATATAAAGGAAAAGCCTGTGTCTATATTCAAATCTAGTCCATGACACACAATAAATGTGGCATGTGTGGGCTCTTGCTCTGTACCAGGCACCGTGCTGATGTTTATACACATGATCTTACTCCACCCTCAGGCCAGCCCTGTGAGGAAAGTAAAGTGATCACCCTACTTTAGAAATGGGGACACATCTCTAAAGTAGGGTGAATACAATGCCAAAGTCACAGAGATGGCCGCATGCTCAGGTTTTCAATAAATGTCTGGGGAATTTTTAACCTTTTGTTTGTTTGTTTGTTTACCTTGTTATATGGGAATTCCATGCCTGGTCCAGCAGTAAGCCATTCAGAGCAGCTTTGAGGGCTGGTCCGCAGATTGGCTCTCCTGCCGCCTTTCACACGTGGCTTCGACTTCCAGGTCCAAAGCAGAGGCTCACGGTTGCATTTTCCAGCCCTCGGGAAAGGGGGAATAGAAGGTCTAAGGCAAGTGCGTTTTTCTTTAAGAACCTGACCAGAAGTTGACTGGTCATACTTGTGTCCACTCATATCCCATTTGCCCAAAATTGATCACATGGCCCAGGCCTAGCTTCAAAGGAGGCTGGGAGATACAGTCTCTAGTTGAGCAGCTCTGTGCCCAGCTGGAACAGCAGTTGCGTTGTGGGCTGTTGGGTGTTCTCTATTGCTAAAGGAAGGAGCATGTGGGGAGAGGGAGCAGGCAGTTTGCAGGCAATTGAAAGACTATCAGGGTGCTAACCCGAAATTTTTTATGTTTGCCTTTAAAATAAAATGTTAGCTCCTTAAATAGTGTAAGAAAGATTTTAGAAGGAGTTCATAAGGGACTTTGTCCATTTTCAAGCTATATATAAATGTCCATGAAATACTATTCAAGGAGGGCAAGGACCTCTACTTGGGCCTGGGTCACAGTAACTAGCTGTGTGACCTTGTACACATTACTGGTAATTAGCTTCTCTGACTATTTTCTCATCTGTAATTTTATCCTGATAATAACAGCCATAACTGTTGATAAGGATGAGGATTAAATGTAATATCCATAGAAGAATTCTGGCACAGAGTATTTGCTCAAAGTTATAGCTCTTTATTACTATTCAGTCAATAAGCTTTCAATGCTCTGATACACAGGAAAAGAAAGGGGGCAGAAATAGGGCTTGACAAAAATATATTTATACCCAAATTTAACTAACTATTAGTAAGTTCAAGTAGAGTTAGCAGTGTATCATTTCCTTTGGTGTTCTGTTGTTTTTATCTTTATATTCTCTTCATTCTTAGAGAATATTTTTACTGGATATAGAATTCAGGGTTGACAGTGATCGTTTTATTTCAGCACTTTCAAGATTTCTCTTGGCCTTTGTTGTTTCTGACAAAAGTCAGTCTTAATTCTTATTACTGTTTCTTTGTTATTTTTCTATAGCAGCTTTCATGATTTTCTCTTTATCTAATTTTCTCAGAAGTTTGACTATAATTTTATCCATTTTGTGAATCACTGAGCTTCTTGAATTAGTAAATCTATAACTTCTACCAGACTTTGGAAATTTTGGTCATTACTTTTTCAAGTATTTTTTCTTCCCTATTCCCTGTCTCCTCAACTTTTGGGATTGTAATTTCATATGTGTTAAACTTTCTGTTATTGTTCCACAGTTCCCTAAGGATCTGTTCATGTTTGTTTTTTTTTCTCTCTCTGTGTTTCAGAATGAATCATTTCTGCTGATTGGTCATCAGGTTCACTGACTCTTCCCTTTGTCACCTCTATTCTTCTTCTAAGCCCAACCAGTGAACTTTTATTTTAGATATTTTATTTTTCATTTCTAAGATTTCCATTTGGTTCTTTCTTTATAGTTTCTATTTCTCTGCTGAGATTTCCTATTTATTCATTCATTAAAAGCTATTTTCCTTTATGTCCTAGAGCATAGTTATAATAGCTGTTTTAAACTCCTTGCCTGCTCATTTCAATATGTGGGACATCTTTGGGTTGATCGTCAATGATTTCATTTTCTCTTGAGTCTGGATCACATTTTCTAATGTATTTATACACTTGTATTATATTCTGGACATTGAGTGATACACTATAAAGACCCTGGATTCTGTTTTATCCTTCTGAAAGTTATTGCTTTTTATTTTAATAAAACAGGCCGATCACTTGGCTAGACAGCAGCTGAAATCTCATTCAGCACTTTCAGTCTTGCCTGGACTGCTTGCAGTCTGCCTTATATATGAGTAGTTCAGTGGTCAGCTAGAGACTTGGGCAGAGTTTATACACAAAAGTTGAGGCTCTCTCTTTATTAGGCTGCTGTGGTACCTCTGAACTATTTCCTCTTATTTTTTTATGCCAGTAGGACATCAGACCTTCTATTCTAGCAGTAGCTGCCCTGCTCAGCATAGACAAGGACCTACTTATAAGTAAAAAATCATAAAAAATTCACCCATGCCTTTCCTTCTTCCAATTGTTGGCTCCCTTCCAATGTCTGCTTTTGGTTGCTATTCAATGCCACTTAGGTATTTGTTTCTATTTTGTCCAGTGTTCATAGTTGTTATCATTGGGCCAAAGATAAAAATAGGCTTAGTCCAATAGGGGCTTCTCTTCCATTATCAGAAGCTATGGAATACCTGCTACATTGTAAGGCAGAGTTGAATATAATTAAGTGTGGTGTATTAAAGATGGCTAAGATTCTTCAAAACCCTTCCTGTTGATACATGGGGTCTATCGTCCTTCCTCTTGAATCTGTGTGGATTCTTCTTTGACCAATAGAACATGATGGAGTTAGCACTGTGTTGCTTTGGGACAACATTTTAACTTATATCTTCTGGTTTCTGTTCATGGGCATACTCTTTTTTAGAGACAGTTCCTCAGTTGTCATGTAAGAAATGTGACTACCCTGAGACTTCCAGATTGTGAGTAAACCCAGGCTAGCTATATGGAAAGGATAGGTGGAGGAACAAATTCAGTTATGTATCTTGAAGGAGGGAGGGAGGGAGAGAGAGAGACAAAGCCCCAGTCAGCCACCAGCTTTCCAAGTCCTAGTTCTCTAAGTTATCCCAGCTGAAGTCCTAGGCATCATAAAGCTGAGATGAGCCATCCTCATTGTCCTGTCTGAATTCCTCACCACAAACTCATGATGTATACAAAACTAATGATAAAGTATTGTTCTTTGCCACTAAATTTTGGGGTATTTTGTTACCCAGCAGTTGTCTTAAATTATAAATAGGGTGTTGTTGTTTTTTAATGGAAAAGACCCAACTACCTATATGATATCTGAGACATCAGTGTTCATGAGTCAGAGTAAATCTACAAGTTGAATCTACACTACCTTTTTTCTTTTTCCTTCTTAGCTACTTCTGGAATTATAGGTAGATAATATCAAGAGAAGATAACTAGACATTAGGGATTATGCTTTGCAAATCAATTTATTTTTGTGACGGCAAAAGCATCAGTGCCATTATTGACAGATGAAGAAACTGAGAAGCAATTTAACTAAGGATAAGTGGCTGGAGTAGGGTCACTGTGATCATACTAGAATTTGAATTGAGTGTTCTCAAATTCATTGCATAGTTCAAAGAACATATTGATTGATTATTAATTGATTTCTGACAAGTTAGGTCAATGAGCATAGATGAATTCAAAATAGCTACTATTATTCAATTGCGAGTCTTAAAAGGAAAATCAAATAGAAGACTTAGGGTCTCCTTTTTTTCACTGATCCCTGTTAGCATCAATTAGACTGTGTTCTGCTATGATATTCTCATTTTTAGCACAAGAAGAAAATGAATTGATTTCAGGGTTGATATCTTTTAACATTTAAAAGGAAATATTTTCATGAAAATATGGGCAGCTTAACCATAGAATAAATGGCTTGACATTTGTGAGAGCCAAATAGTCAATATAAAGAGAATTTTCATGTTGAAAAATAAATCATTAACCAAGGCTATTTCTAAGTTCAATTTCAAAAACTTGAATATGTCATTAATATATTTTTCCTTCTACTTTCTCTTGATTAAGCAGCCTATATCATAGAAAAGAAGTTGGCTGATTTCCCTGATACCCCTCACTCTTGGATAAACTAACAGCTCCAATTCTCCCCTCCCTGCTTTAGTACCAAGCAGCAATCTCCCCCTTAATGAGCAGGAGCAATTTGGAGAGGCAGATTCAGCCATGTGTCCTGATGTGTTGAGTAAATATCAGACCCGCACAGAACCATTCCCTGAAAGGCTAAATCCTCTCTTGTGAGTGTCTTGACAACAGATAGGAAACTAGGCTGGGAATTCATTTATAGGCTCTACTCTCAAAGCATGTTACCATATCAGATTCTTTGATACTCCTCCCATTAACATGTAGAATCTCATTTCCCTCCCCTTAAATATGGGCTAGCCTTAGTCCCTCACTTTGGATGAATAGAATGCAACAGAAATGATGCTGTATGACTTCTGAGGCTGGGTTAGAAAAGATGGCAGCTCCTTCTGGCACTCTCTCTTGGAATGCTTGCTCTCGGAACCCCGTCACTATGCTGTTAAGAAGCCCAGACCAGTGGAGAGGCCATGTGTAGATTTTTCAGCTAAATCACAATGAGCAGCCAACATCAGTTTTCAGGCATATGAGTCAGGAAGCCCTAAAGATGACGCCACCCTTAGCCACTCTGTGTGCAATCAGGTGAGTGACCCCAAGCAATAACTGCCTAGCTGAGCTTTCTCAACCACTTGAACTGTGAGAGTAAATAATAGCAAAATGATTGTTGTTGTTTTAAGCCACTACGTTTTGGGGTGATTCATCACACAGCAGCAGATGACCGGAACACCATACAAAGCAATTTGGATTTTGTTTGGTTTTCCATTACATAAGCAGCTTCACAGCTAGATCTTGAATCCTGCAGTTCCATCCACTTAGCACTCTCTGTCTTAGTTTCAGTTCCACCGAAAGCAGGCTTGAGACAAGGACTTGGGTATAGTAGCTGATTTGGGGGGCAAGCACAGGAAGCAGAAGTGAAGTAGGGGAGGAAGTCAGGTAGCGAAGGAAGAAAGCCACGCATGTTCGCAAAATAGTTGGCTGCTACAGTTGGCGGCTGAGGCTCAGTCCCACGGGGGGTCCTCTCAGGAGCCACGCAGAGTGTGCCTCAGAATTGTTGCTCCAGAGGATGGGGAGACGGGAGCATCTATCCCCTCGTCTGGTCCCTCATGGATGGGGCTTGCGTGTAGGGACATTTCTGGTGTGTACCTGCTTGCAGATGGAGCATCCTTCTGCAGCTCAGGAGAAAGCAGAGTGTAGAGACCCTTCTGTACATGTTCAATGTGGGATACTGGCATTAGTGCATGGAACTGTCCACCAAGTCAGGTGGCCAGAGGGATGTGACACAATACATCACAGGTATTTGCCACACCCTCATCCACTCTCCATGAGCCAGCCTAGAAGAACGTTTCAAAACACAAATCTGCTTTCAAAACACTCCCTTAATTCATGTCCTCAGTGGTCTCCCATTGCTCATAGGAAAAAAAAAAATCCTTACCATGGCCTTAGATTGTCTGGCCCTACCTATCTTGAGCATTTCTTATACCATTCTAATTCAATCTCTGCTCTTCAGCCAAACTGGCATTGTTTCATTTTCCCCAAAATCTACAAGGCCTTTGCACAAGTAGTTCACACTCCCTGGAATGCTCAGCCCACCCTCCCCTTCAAGCCAGTTAGAGAACTCTATGCATACTCCCATGTCAGTTCAAGTATCACTTCCTTAGGGGAGGCTTTCCTAATCCCCCAGACTGGATCAGGCTCCTATACAACCTTATTTCATTTTTTATACTCCTTTAATTGTTCATACCATTAATATCTATGTCCCACATAAGACTGAAACCCAAAAAGAGCTGAGATCATGTTTAAGAATGATTAATTGGGATATAGAAGGTGTGTGCATTTATGTATGTGTGTGTCTGTGTGTGTGCAGATGTGCCTGTTTGAGATTAGATGCAAAACCATTTGAAGCATCTGTATTCTTTGGCCCCTAGAGATCTTTTCAGAGACCTGATTCACCAAATGTTCTACTCAAGAATGAACATCTTTGAGTAGCCTGTGCTATTTTTCTTCCACTCCATCCTGGTCTTCAAATTTAGACCCATGTGTCCTCTGAAGGAGGCTCTAGGGAGGAGTAAGGCATGGGGTCTGTGCAAAACAAACCCAGTGTTAATCTCCCAAAGGAAGGGTCCCCTTTTTAGTCACTGGCTCCCCAAAGAAAGAGTCTGTAGCTCCTACTCTCTGATGTGATAATGCCTCAGAAGCATTTTTTTAAAAGTATATATTTAATTGTGGAAATGGTCCAGAATTCCCTAGTTCACTTGGAAACTAGAAATTTGGATGGATAAAATGGGAGTAGAAGGAAACTCAACATTTTAAGTTTTCAGAGTTTAATGGCAATAAAGACAGTGTAAGAGCCCCCATTTGAAGATGCTTAAGAAGAGGATTGACTATAAATCCAGGGAATTATCCAGGTTCTTTGTGAGGATCAGCGAGGCCACGTTTGGAATACTATGCACAGTTCCAGAGACCTTATTACAAAAGGATATTATAGAAATGGAGAAGGTACCGCAGAGGGCAGAGGAATCCACACGGAGGTTTAAGGACCTTAGCTATTCAGAGTGGCATTCTTTGGCAAAGAGGAGATTAAGTGGGAACTCATTAAAGTATAGACAATTCTGAAGGGAATAGAGAGGATAATTGTTTCAAGGCTATTTGATTTAGTGTCAAATACAAAGAACAAGGGGTTAGTAACTTAAGCTAAGAAAGCGAATTTAGACAGGCATTTTCTGAATTGAGTGTAAATGATATAAAACAAGGGACTGAGAATGGTAAAAAATAAGAGACAGATTTTTCAGAGGAGGAAACATGGAATTTTTCCAATTTGGTTCATTTGCATTAAATAATGAAGAGTGATTTTTTTCCCTTTCCCACTTTGAACAATTATATATTTTCAGCAGTGTTACATTAAAAAGGGTTAGAGTGGCTATTTATAATTTTAAAGAATCTAGAAGAAAAGTGCTAACTCCAGTGAAAGAACGTGGTTAAGGGTCTCCTGGCTTTTCTCTGCCTCAAAAAGTCACAGGTTTCTGACCCTAACCTGTCCCCATACCACATTATTGTTCAGAGTTTTGCACCATTGGCCAGTCCTGGTGAAATTTTACATTTGCTCTGGCTGTAACATACTCAAAACAATGATTTCCAGTGTAATGGATACTGTTTTATTTAGGTAAAAATTGGGGGTGGGGTGAGGAATAATTACATACTATATTTTTATTTCTTTATTGATTAAGGTGTTACATATGTGTCCTTATTCCCCCATGACTCCCTCCCCCCACTCATGCCCTCACCCCCTGTTGTCTGTGTCCATTGGTTAGTCTTATATGCATGCATACAAGTCCTTTGGCTGATCTCTCCCCCTTACTCCCACCCTCCCCTACCTTCCCTCTGAGGTTTGACGGTCTGATCGATGTTTCTCTGTCTCTGGATCTGTTTTTGTTCATCAGTTTATGTTGTTCATTATATTCCATAAATGAGTGAGATCATGTGATATTTATCTTTCTCTGGTTGGCTTATTTCACTTAGCATAATGCTCTCCAACCTACTATATTTTTAAAATGTTGACTGTAAATAGTGGTTTGTCTCACCCTTATCTTAAGGACTATGATGCCATTCAGATGACAGTTGTGAAGCACCACGTGCTAGGCTCTGTGGAAGATTTGGTGCTCGGACATGGGTGCCTGACAGGTATTTGCTGAATGAACACCATCCCTACCCTCCATAAGCTTGCATGATATAATGGCATTGGAACCAAAAGTGAGGGAACAAGCAGTGTAGTGGGGGGCAGAGGAGGAACCATTGGAGCCATAGATAGCAGGGTAGTGATGAAGAGGCAGGCTTTGGGGTCTGTTTGAAACCCTAATCCATTGCTGGCATTGTTGTCCTGTGCAGGTTACTTCTCTGAGCCTTGGTTTCTTCATCTAAGAAATGAAGGGGATACCCGCCCCCCCCCCCCCCCCCCCCGCCCCAATTCCCAGGGTTTGAGTGAGGATTAAAGTGAATTGCTGTAAGTAAATGACATATAACTGGAACATAGTGGGTGCTCAAATGTGGCAGCTGCCATTATGAATCTGAAGGAACAGAATTAAAGGCCACAGAGTAGGAAGCAGATATATCTGATGGGTTTAGCAGGTTCAAGGGCGCTATTTTAATTCTCTAAACTCCTGTTTCTTTAGCTGTGAAATGGGGATAATAATAGTACCTATCTCAGAGTGTTGTTGGATGCAGCTGGCTTAGCACAGTGACTTGCGTTCAGAAGTGTTAGCTGTTAGTTACTGTTCCTACCTGCTTCAATGAGAAACGGCAAGGCCCGTGTTAAACTAGCTTTGTCCTTTTTCCCTCTTTGTTTTTACCAAGCGACTGAAAAAGAAACTAGTTTTTTTGCCCCCACGTCCACTTAGATGTTACTAAATAAACAATGAAGTCTTCCTGAAAAGAGCCTCAGGGTATCTCAATTGTGGGGCACATTAAAATTAAGTAGCACGGACTTGCAGGTTGCCTACTATCAGTTTATTGGAAGCAAGCTGTTGGTTTTACCCACAGGTGGTAATCCTACCACAGACATATTCTGGCAGGAAAGCATAATCCTGAAAACTCTGGGGAAGCTAAGGTTTTCGTTTTTGTTATGGGAAATTACCAATAAACACAAAAGTGGAGAGACTATATAATAAACCCCCCAGGCGCCCATGCCGCAGTAGACAGCACCTGACCAACGTTGCTTACCCAGCCACCTTTCCCACATCCCCTCCTTGACCATTTTTGTGTGTGTGGTTTTTTTTTTTTTTTAAAAAACAAAACAGAAATAAGGTATTTTCTTTTGTAAATACTTCAATATGTACCTCTAAAAAATAATGACTCTTTAAAAAATAATCACAATACAATCATCACACCTAAAAAAGTAACAATAATTCCTTAACATCATCAATCATCTAATGGTACTCAGGTTTTTCCAATTGCAGCATAACTTCTTTTCTGCGCTTGATTTGTATTCAGAATCCAAGCAGATTACATACTCTGCATTATGTTGGTATGCCTTCGAAGCATTTTTAAATCTCTAGGTTCTCCCCCCTTTTATTGTTACTTATGGAGGAAGTCAGATTATTTTTTCTATAAAATGTACCATATTCTGGATCTTGCTAAATGCATTTCCAAAGTTAAACATATTCTTCTGTTCTCTATGTCCTATACTAACTAGAGCCTTAATCAGATACGGGTTTTATTTTTTTGGCAAGACTACTTCATTGAACATGATGTTGCTTTACATCGGGAGGTACATAATGTCTGATGTCTCTCCTCTTGTGATTTTACAACTGATCAGTAGGCTGAGGGATTGTTAGCCTGACTCATCATATAAAGTTTCACACTGGCCTTTCACCTAACAGTTTGAGCAACCATTAGGGGTTGTTGTTGAGATCCATTATTTCATCAAGGGTTTGCAAAATAGTGATAGAATTCTATCATTTCTCCTGATTTATTAGCTACAATTCTTCTATGAAGAACTTTGCCTTAACAGCTACTTGATTACCTTGAGGTATTGTTGGAACAGAAAAGTCAAGATAAATACTTGATTCTTTCCTCTTATTTACCAACTAGAGGCCCGATGCACAAAATTCATGCAAGAGTAGGCCTTCACAGCCGTGGTGGCTGCCTCGATCCCTCCCTCGCAGCCACAGCCCCAGCTTTGTCCAGAAGGTCGAATGGAAGGACATCCAGAAAGTCGTTCGGCTGTCCGGTCTAATTAGCATATTACACTTTTATTATTATAGATTTCCAAGCATCATCTGAAGTTATCAATTATTTTTTATCTTTACATACTATAGATTTTAATATATTTTATATACTTTAATACATTATGCTTGTTATTCTTTCTTTATGCTCACCTGAGGATTTTTTTATTGATTTGAGAGAGAGAGAAAGTGTGTGTGTGTGAGACAGAGAGAGACATTGACGTGAGAGAGAGGTGTTGATCGATTGACTCCTGTTAGCTCCCTGACTGGGGCTCAAACCCAAAACCTAGGTATATGCCCTGAGTAGAAATTGAACCCCCAACTTTTGGTATATGGGATGATGTTCCAACCAACTGAGCCATCAAGCCAGGGCTGTTATTCCTTTTCATTCTCAGATTTTTTTCATCTTTGGTCAGTGGGAGTACCTTTAAGTTGCTACTGGGCCTTTTGACGTGACCTTGATTGCCTTTCGTAGCTGTCTTGCTTTCTGATATGACAAACTGTTCCAGGCTCAGCTTATACAGTGCTAGAATGGATCACTTCTCAAGGACGCTGATTCCTTTTAGTAGGAAATTATATTTAAGACCACAATCTGGGCACTAGATTACTCATTGCTACTGGGTTGACCAGTTTTTGACCATTGTTGCTGGCAGACTATGTTTTAAATATTTACCTCCAAAAGCAAAGGCCAAGAACTGGAAGACTCCATAATAAGTTACCACGGTGACTAATTTCATTTGCTCTACCAGTAAAAATAGTTTTTGACTATTGTCACAATATCTGAGAATATTGTGAGAGTCTGTGTGATTGGGCCAGTGGCCAGGGAATGCCCTGGTGCTAAGGACAGGGCAGGGCCCTCCTCCCATCCCCAGATATTGTGACAATATTCACAAACTTAATTTCCCTACACTGGCAGTAAGATTATAAATTGTTAAGGAATTAGAAGTTAACCAGCAAAAGTGAAGAATAAAGTGGATTAGGGGATGTAGGGTCAGAATTGAGGAGCAGACAGGTAAGGGTCCTAGGAAGTAGAGAGCAGGAAAGAAGGGCCTAGACTTCTTGATCAGCTGTAGATATTATTAATCAAAACCAATTCTACATGCATCTGGATAATGCGAGCACGTGTTTACTTATGACTTTATTAGGCCCCAAATATCTCTCTCTTCCAGATAGTGGTTCTCAACGCTGATCTGTGGCAAAATTTTGACCAGGCCACCTTGCAATGAGAAAAAGAACATTATAGATCCAACCATGCTCTGTGGGAAAGCATCCTTCCAACTTCAAGCTGAAAGTATGTACTTCCTATTAAGGGGAGTTGTTTTTTATTATTTTTTGTTTTTTTGCAATTGTTAGATGTTATTTCTCATGTGAAGTTATGGTGATAATGGATGACAATTTTGATATTTTATTAAGTTGGCAAAGTCTATTTCACAATCTGTCTTGAAATATGAATGATCTGTGAAATACAGAATTGTGGGACCCATCAGGGCCATTACCTGAAAGCTGCTGTTACCTGGGGAAGAAAAGGAGCACGTTGCAGAGAAGTAAAGGTGAGTTTCTCTTCAGGTTGGAGAGGACAAAGTCCATACAGGTAGGTGTGGAGGTGAGGGTGAGAAGAATGGTGGGGGTGGGAAGGGGTAAGTCTAGGCCAGTGGTCGACAAACTGCAGCTTTAGAGCCACATGCGGCTCTTTGGCCCCTTGAGTGTGGCTCTTCCACAAAATACCACGGCCTGGGCGAGTCTATTTTGAAGAAGTGGCATTAGAAGAAGTTTAAGTTTAAAAAATTTGGCTCTCAAAAGAAATTTCAATCGTTGTCCTGTTGATATTTGGCTCTGTTGACTAATGAGTTTGCCAACCACTGGTCTAGGTTGAACAAGAGGCAGCAAAGAGTCCTAAACAAAAAAAGCAGGCCCGGAATGGGACCTAGGAGGAGACTGGCTGAGGAGGAAACTTGGGGGACAACTGACCCCCATTAGTTGAATTTAGCTGAAAAACATTCACTGGGAACATAAGAACTGGGGAGACCTGAGCACTGGGGGTTCAAAATGTGACACAGTTCCTCCCCTTGAGGAAGTCACATAGCTGCTGTGAGTCTGTGATTGGGCCAGTGGCCAGGGAATGCCCTGGTGCTGAGGACAGGGCAGGACCCGCCTCCCATCCCCTCCGTTTCTGTGGCCCACTCTCTACCCCTGTGCTGCTTCCCCTGCCCCAGCCCCACCAAGAGAGCTCCACCCTAGAGAGAACAGAGCTCAATTAATTTGGGCATAAGGTGGGTAAAAAGACCAAACAAAACTTTTAAAACAGCTTTACTATCTTCCATGTTGTGTTAGAGGCTGAATTCTTAGACGAGGGGCATTGATGTTCCAGAGCTGTGGCCCATACCCTTCTGAAGTTCACAGATTGCTGGTGGGATCAGCATATGAAAGGCAAACACAAGGGCTCCACGGAGGATATGCAGAGATATATACACTGATGCGCCACTTAATGATGGGATACGTTCTGAGAAATGCATCATTAGGTGATTCCTTCGTTGTGCGAACATCATAGAGGGCACTTACATAAACCTAGATTGCATAGCCTACTTCACTCCTAGCTATCTGATACAGCCTATTGCTCCTATGCTACAAGCCTGTACAGCGTGTAACTATACAAAACAACATGAGATTAAATCAAGCAAAAGAGAAAATGATGCCATCAGGAGACATGGTAAACACGAGGTGCGTGAGGCTGCTGCCTGTATAACAAGTCATTCTGTTTACAGCAAGCTTTTTAAAAAAAATTATTATTGAAAGTATTACATATGTTCCCTTTTTTCTCCCATTGACTCTAGTCCCCCCCCGTCCCGGCCCCCTCCCAGGCCTCCACCCACTACTGTCTGTATCCATGGGTCATGCATACAAGCTGCTTGGTTGCTCTCTTCCCACCCACCCACTCCTGCCTTCCCTCTGAGATTCCACAGTCTGTTCCATGCTTCTCTGTCTCTGGATCTATTTTGTTCAAAAGTTTATTTCGTTTATTAGATTCCACATATGAGTGAGATCATGTGATACCTGTCTTTCTCTGGCTTATTTTACTTTATATAATACTTTCCAGGTCCCTCCATTACAGCAAGCTTTTTTATAAGTAGAAAGATTACACTCTAAATAACAATAAAACTTTATATAGTAATTACATAAACCAGAAACAGTTGTATATTATCATTATCAAGGAGTATGTATTGTACATAATTGTTCTGTACGGGCTATACTTTCACACAACAGGCAGTGCAGTAGGTTTGTCGGCACCAGCATCGCCACAACACAGCTGTGACCTCCGGACGAGGGTGGCGTCCCTGGGCCAGGAAGGCCAGGCTCCAGCCGGGAGAAGCCCTCTCCACCTTCCTCGAGCTTCTGACCATGTCCAGTCTCCCGCTCTCAACAGAGAGCCCCAGCTTCAGGGCAGAGCCTGCCTCCCTCCGCCTCCCCTGCGCTCTGACCGCCCCTTGCCTTCCCAGCACTCCCCTGGAGCGGAGTTTCGCCTGCACCTGCGCCCTGCGGCCCTCCCTGTGGGGGCGGGGAGGAGGACAGGCTCCCTGCCCACAGAAGCCGCCAGCCCTCGGGGAGCGGACCCACCAGTGCCTCCCTAGAGCTCCACCTTCCATTGCTTCCTGGAGTCCGCCAGCAGGTAGGCTCCCGGGCCCTGTGCCCAGCACCCGAGCAGCAGGAGAGCCAGGCCCCGGGCGGAGGGAGGGTGCTAACAGGCCGGCTCCCCTGGGAGGGGAGGGCCAGAGGGATTCCGCTCTGCTGGATACCGGACTCACTAGAACAGCAGGTCCTCGGGTACCTGGGAGATCCGTTCCTATGGCGCAAGGTAAAGGGATTTCCCCGTAGGTCGGAACCCACCTACAGAAGCACCTACGTCACTCACATGGAGCACACACACAGCAGTAATGAAGTGAAACAGTAAAATAAATTTAAAGGAAAGATAGCAATTCCTGACCTTTTACTTGTGGTAAATAAATAATAAAAAACATAAAGCACACATGTACATACGTCAACATGATGGAACTTGTTTTATATATAAATAAATGGGTGATGGCGACGTAACCACGAAACGATGTACGTGGAGTCCGACGTAACCCGAGGACTGCCTGTAATGAGGCACCCTCCATCATTGCCCTCCCTTTTCCTGTATCATTCCACATTCCCCTACCAGCATGTTCTCTGCGTCTTCAAAGAAACTTTTACACATAAATTTTATATTATGGCCTGTTTCTGGGAAACCCAAACAAAGATGTCTCTCTGGTGCTCCACTGAGCTTCTTCCTGTTTGTACCTCCAACCGGCACTTCTCAGTCCTTTTTGCTGATCTCTGGCAGAATTGGCCGCTGACGAACACCTTCTCTTTCGTGAAACACTCTGTGATACCTTATGCTATCATTTCCATCATATCTCTGGCCATTCCTTTCCAATCTCCTTTATGGGCTTTAAAAAAAAAAAAAAAAAGCCTGCTTTATTGAGATACAATCCACAGACAATACCCATTTGAAAGCAGACTATTCAGTAGTTTTTAGTTTATCCGAAGAGTTGTTCAACTATCACCACAATCAATTTTATAGCCTTCTCATCGCCCCAAACAGAAACCTGGTGCCTGTTAACAGTCACTCCTTATTTTCCCCTCCTCCAAGCCCAGTGCAAGTAAACAATCAGACTCTGTCTCTGTAGATTGGCTTATTCTGGACATTTCCTATAAATGGAATCATACAAAAGAGAGTGGTCAATTCCTTCACATAGCACAATATTTTCAATGTTTACTGATGTAGCATGTTAATGCTTCATTCCTTTTTATGGACAAATAATAATCTGTTGTATAGACACACCACATTTTATTTATCCTTTCATCAACTGATGGACTTCGGGCTGTTTTCACTTTTTGACTATCTATATATATAAAAGCCTAAGTGACCAAATGACCAAACGACCAGTCGACCAGTTGCTATGACATGCACTGACCACTAGGGGACAGACGCTCAACGCACAGGGTTGGGCTCCCTCCTGTCTGGATCAGGCCTGCAGGGATCGGGCAGAAACTGGCTATTCGACATCCCCCAAGGGGTCCCAGATTGCGAGAGGGTGCAGGCCAGGCTGAGGGACCCCACCGGTGCACGAATCTGAGCACCAGGCCTCTAGTTGTGTATAATGTTGCTGTGAACATTCACATACAAGTTTTTGTTTGGACCTGTGTTTCCATTTCTCTAGGTTATATATCTCAGAATGGAATCACTGGGTCATGTGGTAACTCTATGAGAAACTTCCAGATTGTTTTCCACAGAGGGTGCACCATTTTACATTCCCACTAGCCATGTACGGGAGCTCCAATTTCTCCGCATCCTTACTAACACTTGTTATTATCTGTCTTCTTCATTCTAGCCATCCTAGTGGATATAAAGTGGTATCTCATTGTGATTTTTTATTTGCATTTCCCTAGTGGCTAAGGATAGACATCTTTTCCTGTGCTTATTGGCCAAGTGTCTGTCTGTCTCTCTCTCTCTCTCCTCTCTCTCTCTCTCTCTTTAGAAATGTCATTTGCTTATGGGCTCATTTTGTAAATGTTGGTATACTCTAGGCTCAGTATTGACCCCCTCTTCTCTTCTCCCCGTACACATACATACTCATGCCTACTCCTTATTCATTCCCTATTTATTTACTTAATCATATTTTCATTCAACAAACATTAATTAAGCTCTTAAAATGTGCCGGGCACTGTGCTTAGTGTTGAAGCCAAACAGCTATGAATGAACAATGAAGTCCCTGCTAATGAGAAGCTTGCATTCTTACAGGAGACGAAAATATTAAATAAAGAGGCAAATAAGTAAGATAATGTAAGACAGTGGGAGAGCTATGACATCCGTACGATAGAGTGATGAGAAGAGTGCTGGTGGTTGGGCACGGGGAGTGGGCATTACTTTAGAATGGGTGATGGGGGAAGGCCTCTCTTATGAGGTGATATTTGAGCTGAGACCTACAGATAAGAAAACAGCAAACCATACGAAGAGTAGAGACAGCCATCCCAGGCAGAGAAAAGCTTTGTGTGTCCGGGAAGAGTGAGCAGGCCAGTGTGGCTGGAGCGTGGTGAGTGAAGGGGGGAATGGCAGGAGGAGGGGTCAGAGAGGGAGGCAGGGCCTTCCTTCTGGAGGATGGTCAAGAAAAAGTTGACTAGACCTGGGATTCCTAGGATTATCCCGGATGGAATTTTGGAGGGAACAGTCAGTAAACCACAAACATACAGGGGTGTCCTTCAGACTAGAAATTAAAACTTCTCTGGACCTCCTCCATAACCTAATTATAACTCTTCCCACATAGAAGCAAAATGATATGCTACCTGAGAACAGCTAATACATAAAAGGCTGGCATGAACCATTACTTTGTTTAAAATAGAAAAATAAAAGCCAAGCCATCACTGCAGGGTGACAATTTATGGTGTTGGAAATGTCTTCAGAAGCCTTTTTAGGGTTTTGTGTTGAATGTTTATGGAAGGTGTAAAATTCTTATAATGCCAGTGTTTTATGAACAGTGCAGTTGGCAACTCCTTTCTGCTTGATCCCTGCTTTCAGGAAATGTGGATTTTCCTTCATTTATTCATATTGTTTCCAGTCCATCAAAAACAGACAAGATGTAACAGGACAGTCCATTTGTACTATTCTTTTTGGAAATAATTGCCGGAAGCACTTTACGGTTGTCAAAGCCCCACCGATGTGACTCCTGAGTGGTCCTCTGTTTTAAAGAGCACATGCTTTCCACTCATCTTTGTATTCCTCTGCCATTCCCACCACCGGGAGGTAATCAGGCTGGGAGAAGCAGTCCGTTAAAATTCAGTGCTGTACAAAGGGCAAGAAGAGGGGTGAAAATGATATATACAGACCTCCCCCCCAAAAAATAAAAGGGAGGCATGGACTCCCTCTGTTTAAGATTGAGCTTTATGAGTTAGAAAAAGCTTGGGTTTACCAGATATGCAGAACCATATGCATGCATTAATTAAAGCAATGTGAAGGAGGAGGAGGGGATCTGAGAAAATAACAAAGCTGCAGTGTATGCGTGCAATGATTTTTCATTCTGTTTCGCTTCAGCTCTGCCCCTGCAACAGAGGATCTAATCAATCTGCCGGCTATTAAGTTTGTTAATTGATAATGCATACTAATTAGGCTGTGCGCAGTTACTTAAGAGACTTTGCTAAGGTGATTGTAGGCACAAGTCCAAATGGAGTTTAAAGTATTCTGTGTGAGGTTAAAACCCATCAACCAGAATAGATGGATTTTATATTATAACAGAAGGCACAACATCCCCATAAGTATTTAATGTATTGCACAGTTATCCATTATTACATATTTTAACTCTACAAAATAATTAAAAATGTAAAAACAGCTACTAAAAACTATAACTAACACATTGGTGAGTATGTGAGGAAGTGTCAATGAGAGAGTGCTATTTTCTCATCAAGGTAATGTTTAATTTTCTCATTTATATTTGGGAACAGTTAGGGTTCGCAAGGGAGGAGGCTTTGTGAGAAGCAAGATGTAGCAAACTGTGTGGACACCAGAGGAACTGAACAGCCTCAAATGTCAGGTTGTGATGCCCATGTTTCAAAGGTCAGCACGCCAGAGGCTACTCAGTTGACCCATAGAAACACATTATCTGAGAGCTCAAGCTGAAACATGTTTATCAACCATATAATTAACTGCTGGTCCTATGGTTTGTACCCTTCCTTTGGCGTGCTATTACTTTGAGAATGGACTGACAAAGACCTCCAGGCGTCCTGCACATGTCCCTTGAAAAACTGTCCTTAAGGAGTATGGCTTATCCTTTTCTATGTCTTGGAGAATGAATCAGTTCCAGTTTAGGCCCAAGAGATAGTATGTCTAGTTGGGTCCAAAGAAATTTCTCAAGATCAGAGTGATGTCTCACTCTGCTCTGGTGACTTTCTTAGAGGTTCAAATGGATCAACCACCAGCTACTAGCTCAGAAATCAAATCACAGAGCTAATCTATAGGAGGTCAGAATTCCCCAGGAGACCTTGAAAGCTCCTGTTCTGGAAGATTCAGAGACTAGCTTCATGAACTTCATTCATTCATTTGGCAGATAACTCCTGGGTCAATTATATGTTCTAGGCACTGTGCTTTGTACTAAGGATACCAGTGATGAACATGGCAGGCAGAGTCCCCTTCCCATAGCTTGCTTAAAGTCCAATGTGAAGTTTATGCTGCTAGAGGGAGCTTTCTAAATATGAAAATTTACCCAGCCTGATATTGCTCAGTGGTTGAGAGTCAACCTATGAACCAGGATGTCACTGTTTTATTCTCAGTCAGGGCACATGCCTAAGGTTTCGGGCTCAATCTCTAGTAGGGGGCGTGCAAGAGGCAACTGATCAATGATTCTCATCATTGATATTTCTAGCTCTCTCTCCCTCTCCCTTCCTCTCTGAAATCAATAAAAATACATTAAAAAATAAATTAAAATGAAAGTTTATTCATATACCTCCCCTTCATAAAATCACTGGTCCCTCTAGAATGAAGTTCACATTCTTTAGTATGGCATATGAAGTTCTCCAGCCTTAGCTCTTGACATTTCTTCCTTTCAATAAAATACATTTTTAGAAACTTCTATGTTCTAGGCACTGTACCAGATGCTGGGCATGCATCAGAGAAAGCCCAATCAGTTTTGGGCAGACTCAAGCCACATTCAGAGGACAATCTGTTCCTCCGTTTTGTGACATATATTCACCCAAAATGAAGTTTGATACTTATCAAGACTGTAGAACTATGTGTCAAAGTCTGTTAAGGCCAATAGGGAATAGGTATTTTCTGGATTTTTACTGGAATAACCAGTTATTTTTATTTATATGAATAAACTGAGAAGTTTAGGTCTAGATTAGGGCTGATCCTTGGGGCTTCTGGGTAGAACATGGCAATTGGTTCCCAAAATCCCAATAATCTGCTACTATCAAATTATTGCTATAACGTCCTTACTTTTTTTTGGGGGGGGTGCATATGGCAGAGTTGACATAAAAATTCTACTAGGCTAATCTACAAACTGGCATTTAAGAAACAGAAGTAGGAGAAAAGCTCCCATGGAAGACAATTTAGCAACAGCAGAGGGAGGTGTCTGTTTTATTTCCACTCCTTAGGCAAACCGAGAGTTCCCACAAACAGAAATTTGAAGCTAGCAGGAGGCAGTGGTGTAGATAGTATGCATTTAATTAACAAATGAATTGTGTTCCTACAGTGTGACCATTGAACCTGGAGCTGATCTATACTGCTTTGTTTTAGCTATTTTGAGATGACTGAGTTCAATGACTCTGTGTAGGGAAAACTAATCTCTGAATAGTCGATAGAAAGCATCTAAGAGAAAAAATAACTGGAGGCTCACAAGGCTTATGAGGCAAACATTCTTAACTTGGGCAAATAGCATAATAAAGGATTGGGATGAATAAAGACTTTGAGAGAATAAGATTGTGCAAGCTAGAATGACTTGTGCAAGCTAGAGTTTATCTGAATATATAGTGAGCACATATAAAAATAGGATACCCATGGCAATATTACATAAATGCAATAATTAGTGTTTAACAACCACAGAGGTATTTCTTGTGAGCTTGTGCAGGTGGCACAACAATTCATTCTTATTGTACCAAAAGATAAATTGGATTTAAAATTTTTCGAAGTGATTAAAAACTACATATGCAATTATTTTCTGCCTCTTTCAGGAGAGGTGACAGGTCTTGTATTCTGACATACTGATTACTATCATTTGGGTAATGCTTAAAATGAATCATTTTCTAAAAATTGGCTGTTTTTTTCTTTTTAAAAATTTCAGTTAAACATGGTATATTAACTGTAATTCTTAAAGTAGGAATAATATGGCCCCAGAGGATGGAGTCTCCAGTCCCAGAGAATTACTCTCCTTAGCAGTTCATCACTTACCAAGTCTGCCTTCCACACAATGGTACCACACAACTAAGCTATGTTTTCTGGCCCTTTACAACAACAATCACCTTTTCTTCAGTATCAATAATATGTAAAATTTGACTTGGTTTTTAAAATAGATTCTAGGTGAAGGAGACAGACATGAAAGCTCTCAGTTTTGTGACATTCACCAAAAATGAAATCTGATATTTATCAATACTGTAGAACTATATGGCAAAGTCTGTTAAGGTCAATAGGGAATATTTTCTGGACTTTTACTGAAAGGATCAGAAAGTTTCATATGCACTTATTTTTATTTGTATGTATGTATTGAAAAGATAATTATAATAGTATCCTTTTTATATACACATCTTAAGATTTATTAGTCAGGGTGGGTTAATTGCTATAGCAAATAGTTCTAAAATCTTAGTGGTATCTATAACATTAAATGAGTTTTTTTGTTGTTGTTTATTTTTCCTATTTACATGTTTTTACCAGTAAGGTTGATAGCAAGACTTTGCTCCAAACAGTCTTTCAGGGACCCAGGCTCCTTGCAATTAGTGGCTTTGCCATTCTTTAAGGCCTTATGAGCATCCTCGGTGTTTAGCTGACATTAAGGAAAATAGAAGGGAGGATTGTTATGAGCCCGGCTTAAAGGTGTGTACATCACTTCTGCCCACAGTCTATTGGGCAGAACTTATCAGATGGCTGCACCTAACTCCAAGGGGGATTGGGAAATACAGTTTGGCTGGGTGCCCAGGAGGAAAAGAGTACAGGTAGCCAGTCTCTACTACATCAGATTAACTCAACAATATCTCTAAGAAAAAAGGTTGGTGACCAAACAAAGGTAATAAGCCTATTCCACACTCGGCTACATTGAGGCAGCAACCAAAACTACATTGTTTACTAAAAATTCTCTGGAGATGTTTTATGAAATGAAATCAGATCTGCATAACAAGAGCTGCACAAAATAATGCAGCAAGAATTCCAAGGAACGTTTCATGTTATTAACCACAGAGTGTTGAGTCAACTTAGTTTCATTAATTTCTAAGCCCCAGGGAGGTTGGTGTGTGCAGTCATTCCATCTGTCTGCATCTCCCTTAAATGCCCTGGCACAGGTCCTGTCATGACCCATCTAAGTTCTGTCACCAACCCCACTGATACCTCATTTTTCTGATCATCAACACCCCACAATACCAGTTTGATAATGCAGTTAAACAGACCCCTGGTGACTGTGAGACTGAGGAATCTATCTGGTCTATAAAGGGGTATAAAATCTTTCACAAGCTTCTAAGAACACTGGTCACAGATTACAGGTTTATCTATATACAGTTTTGCCCCAATTCATGAGAGGCAGATTTTATAAAGCAGTTAAATTAGAATGTAGTTATTTTCTTTACCATAAATCAACCAGTTGAATTTCTTTAATTGGCAAATTTCTCCAGTGTAATCAACATTAATGGACATTCAAACATTTAAGATGCTACTGAGAACTTGTATAGCTTCAATAATATCTTATGCATCATATAAGGCATATTAATAGATAGATATAAATTTAATCTGTTATAGACATTTTTATTTAGCTTTAAGAGAACTTTACATTTCACTTGTCTTTGGGAGAGAATTGATTTAATCATAAGAGTTATTGTGGTATTATTATATTTCTTGCCATATTTTCATAATTATTTTCAGGTAAAAAGTCTTCATACAGTTGGTGCATTAGAAATCAATATTTTTTTGCTTGAAAACCAGATGTTTAAGTAGAAGTTCTAAGCAAATTTTATGAATTTGACACCTTATTTACTCCTAAACTGAGCTATCTTAAATGAGCCAGAAAAATGAATAAAAACTTTGGGTTGTCTGTCAATTAACATGCAGATAAAAGAAAAATTATTGACTTTCAGCTTATTTCTACTGTCAATTAAATTATGTTAATTTTAATTTTTAAAAATGAAGATGAATGAATCTCTCTTTTATGAAGTATCAAACATTAACTCGAATTATTCCAAATGGAAAGGAACAGAAAATTACTTAATAATTGGTATATCTGATTGGAGACTTTGGCAAGGTATCTGAATTAGTAGGGATTGCATTTGGCTGCATGTAACAGAAGCCTGACATTAAACAGCTGAAAGGTTGGGTTTTTTAAAATTTTTTATTATGTAACAAATAGAGGCCTGGTGCATGAATTCGTGCACTGGTGGGGTCCAGCTGGCCCACCCTGATTGGGGCCATCTGGGGTGGGCCGGCCAGGGCGAGGGGCTGCAGGCATTCTGGTCGTTCTGCCGTTCAGTCAATTTGCATATTACCCTTTTATTATATAGGATGACTGGGGCTGGATGGTTCAGGGCTGCTATAGGACTCGGCTCTATCTTCCTGAGTCACTATTCTTAGCATCTGTTTTATATCTACTGGGGTCAAAATATGATGGCTATGCTTCTAGGATTGTCTGCTTCCAGGAAGGAAGAAGAGAAAACATAGCTAAGTCAGTCCCCCTGGGGTGAGGGATGGGGCAGGGTGGGGCGTTAAGGGCGGGGGAGGGCAAGGAAGGGGATATCTGTAATACTTTGAACAATAAAGATAATTCAAAAGCTTTTTCAGAAACCTCACTCAGCACTTTTGTTCATATCACTTGTTGGATACCTTCTGCTTATCTCTCCAGATCTACTCCTACCCTTGCACATTCTGCTCTGACCCATGGGAGGCTGAGCTATATGGACGGTCTCGGTGGATCCTTTGCCCTCTGGCTTCCAGAGGGAGCTGGGACACTGTTTGCTTTGTGAAGCCAATGGAAGGCACAGGGAAGGGAGAGAAGAGTGAGGCTGAGCAATTTATTTCCTAAGCTCTTCCCTGATGGTTCATTAAAGATAGGCTACATTCCTCTCCCAAGGCCTCAGCCTCTGTCAATTAACTGAGAATTGGTCAAGACTGGGATTGGACAGGGGCTGTGGAAAAGGGTTAATCTTCCAGACAGCATCTTCATACCACCTAGCTCTTGAATCTGAGAGGAGCTGAGGCACCCTGTTGCTTTGTGAGACCAAGCATCAGACCTGCTTACCACCAACCTAACCTTAGGCTTTCACTTTGGGTTGTAGTCTGCCAGTAATTCTGAGAGCCTCAGATGTCTGCAGTCCCAGCCAAGTCATACTTTTCTCCCACCCTGTTATTATATCTGGGCATTCCTCTGGTCTTCCTCTATCCCTTATTCATTTATATTTAAACTAGAGGCCCGATGCACAACATTCATGCACTCGGGAGTGGGGAGGGGGGTCCCCTCAGCCCAGCCTGCACCCTTTAGCAGTCTGGGATCCCTCAGGGGATGGCTGACTGATGGCTTAGGCCCGTTCCCTGCAGTAGGACATCCTTAGAGCCTCTCCCGCCATCACTGCTACACTCATCAGCCCTCAGCCCAGCTTGTGGCCTCCCTGCACTTCCCCTGTGGGAGGGCTCTGACCACCAGGGGGCAGCTCCTGCGTTGAGCCTCTGCCCCCTGGTGGTCAGTGCGCATCATAGCGACTGGTTGTTCGCCATTCATATTACCCTTTTGCATATTACCCTTTTATTATTATAGGATGGGAGCTCAAGGGGGCAGAACTATTCTGTCCTATTGGTTTATGACATGCAGTCATCATTGTCCATTGTATGTGGCCCTGTCCTCTTTTTATTTACTCTTATAATGTAATGTACACCTCGAAAATCACCATTCAACCCCCAAACTAAAACATTGACAATAGTGTACATCTACCTCTGTGTTCCTCCCCTATTTTGTCCTCTTGCCCTCATAAGACAATCACTATCCTAAAGTGTGTGTTTATCTTACATGTGTGCAATATGATAAACGTTTTGTTATATATGTGAATATGTCTAAACAACTTACTTTAGTTGTTTTGTACTTCATAAAACAAGTACTATATGCAGTAGGTAACTTCTGGAACCTAATTTCTTTTTTTTTACATAACATTGTGTTTCTAAGATCCTTTCATGTTGTTACAGGTATTTATAGCTCAGTCATTATTATTTTTTCTTTCATAATTGAGATTTTATTGTTTGCTTTGAGGATCAGTACACAGACATTTCAATTTGTATGCAATTATTAACATACATACCAAAAATGTGAAGTCATGCAGTTGTGATTCTTTTCTAAACAGTTATTCCAGTGACTTTCCAGCTTAAAAGTTAGAGGCTAACTTTCCTTAATAGAGTATCAAGTACCAATATCTTAAAATGTTGATATGCTGTTACATCCAAGTCCCACTAATTCACAGTTTAATATCACCTATACTACATAATCAAATTTTCAATCTTTCACAGCACATTGACAAAGTTACTAGGAAAACTGGACTGCCACACCAAAGATGTTACAGATGCACAAAATTCTGACAGGGAGAGTCAAGATCAAGGAGTGGTTTCCTTTAGGAAACAATTCTACCAAAAATATGTGAGTAGAAGTAATTTAAAATGTTCAAGACTCATGACTATATAGCAAACTCATGACTGACTCCAAATTGCCATTTAGCAAACTCATGACTGACTCCAAATTGCCATTTAGTATACTTTGTATTATAGGATATAAAAACTACCCCCATCTATGGCATGTTAAGCTGACATCCAAGACAATCAAAGTTTCCCATATTCAACATCCCACTATTTTCTGGTTGTACCAAAAAATAAACAACCAGCAAATGATTCCACCTTAAAAAAAGAAAAAAAGCATTTACACTTTAAAAATGGGATGAGGTGGAATTCCCTCCTTCTTAAAAATGTTTCTAGAGCTACTAAAAAACTTGCATTTACAAAATAGTTGATAAAAATATTCCTCTGGATTATACAAGAAGGGAGCCAGGGCCCACTGATAAGACATGGTACATGACATTAATCAGACCTGGCTTCTTTTTCTCCGGCTTCATCTGAGGTTGGACTCTCGTGTTTTTAGTTTCTCCGTTTCCACAGGTAGATCTTCTTTAGGTTCCTGGTCAGGCACTTCAGCCTGCTTTCCCTTTGCTCCCCTTTTCCCTTTCCTTGGCACTTTTTTGTCTTGCAGATTTATCCTTTCCTGCGGCCTTTTTGGGCTTCATTTCCACTTTTGCAGGAGCAGGTTTGGCTGACAAACCTCTTCTTGGGCTCCTCCTTGGCCAGCCCCTGCGCAGAGCTGACCTTCCTCTTGGGCATCGTGGCGTGGCGGCCAGGCGCATGCTGGGTGCCTGAGGGCCGCCTAGTGGCTTGGTGAACCTGGGCTACCTCTATAGCTCACTCATTACTGCCGTATAGTATTTCATTAGTTTTTTATTCTTGTGTTTTTGGACATTTGAGTCTTTTCTAGGTTTTTGCTATTACAATAGCACTGCAATGAACTTTCTCACACATGTCTTCTGATGCATAGACAGGAGTTCTCTTGTCTTTATCCCTAGAATAGAACTGAACAGCCATGGCCAAAACCGGTTTGGCTCAGTGGATAGAGCGTCGGTCTGCGGACTGAAAGGTCCCAGGTTCGATTCCGGTCAAGGGCATGTGCCTTGGTTGCGGGCACATCCCCAGTAGGGGGTGTGCAGGAGGCAGCTGATCGATGTTTCTAGCTTTCTATCCCTCTCCCTTCCTCTCTGTAAAAAATCAATAAAATATATTAAAAAAAAAAAAAAAAAAAAGAACTGAACAGCCATGGAGTATATAAATGTTCCTCCTTTACAAAATAATGCCACATTATTTTCAAAGTGATTGTGCCTTTTTATATCCCCCCTGGTAATATATAAGAAATTCCCTTGATCCATATTCTTTCAACACTTGATATTGTCAGACTTGTTGATTTTTGCATTTTTCAAGTGAATGAAAAATGAAATTTCTTTGACACCTTAGTTTATGTTTCTGTAATTTCTAGTGAGGTTAAGCATCTTCTTGGATGCACATTGGCTGTAGATGTTTTCTAGTCTATGTAATGCCTATTCAGGTCGTTTGCTTATTTAAAAACTGAGTTGTTTATCCTCTTTTATCAGATTTTGGTAGGTTCAGCAGACAGAAAGTCAGTGAAGGCTTAGATTTGAACACAATTAATACCCTTCATTTAATGAGCATATGTAGAATTCTCCTGCGAACAGCTGAAGAATGGTCATTCTTCTCAAGCAAACATGAAACATTTCCAAAAACAGATGATGTGCTAGGTCATATGTTTTAACATATTTTCAAGAACAGTTACCACAACGAAGTTAGAAGATAATAATACAAAGTAAGTTAAACAAAACCTTGATGTACTTGAAAATCTACAAATATTTCAAAATTACTCATTGAAAATACCAAATTACCTCGCCTTTACGACCAGGATCCAGATGCCTATTGTCCCCTCTAGCACATGAGCCCTACCCAGGAGCAGAGCAGGCTGCGGAGGGGCCTGCCCCTTTTGTCTCATCCCTCCTTACTGTCCCACCTTCTGTAGACTGCCCTCCTCAGGACGTGGACTCTCAAAGCCATCACCTCCTGCAAACTTAGAAAGAGGGAAGCCTGTAATGATGTTTCTATAATTTATCTTTTTAGACCAAGTAGAAATAAATTTTCAGAAACATCATCTCACAAAAATCTCCGTGTGAGAATGGCAGTGTAGTGTCAATCCCTGCCCCATCTTTTGCCATGCATGGCTCAATAAGGGAGGTGAGATATTAACTATAAAAAAATCAGCCTGCTCTCCCTCCCATAAGTCCCAAAATGCACAGGGGTTTATACGGTATAGTTGGTTTGAAAGAGTTTTTCAGATATGAATACCAGTTGTCCCCATTTTTAAGCTTGAAGAAATCAGCACAAATTCTACCCCTTTATCATATGGCCACACAGCACACATTTCATCAAGACTCTCTATGGGAGTGGCCCTTTAATCAAATCCCTCTTAAATGACAGAAAATCCACTTTTTCCTGCTATGTAAACTTCATAGATTCTGCCCAACTTGCATTTCTCTTAAGGTAGGCACAATAGCACAGCAAAGAACCTAAAACAAAATGTAAAATCGAAGGTCACAACTGCACAAAGTCTGTTGGTGTCAACTGCATGGGCAAGCTGTAAAGAAGAGGGAGGTTTCCATGGTGCTAGTGCAGCTTACGCTCAGGACCCTTCCCTTGCAGGGCTCCCTTTTTAGGCCCTGGTGGGGACCCTAGCAACTTTGAGTTTATGATTTTGTATTATTCTTCTTAAAGAGAGACTTCCAAAATTGTATAAGCTTACAGACCCACAATACCGGGATCTGCCTCTGAACATGCAACATTATAAAAATGCATATAAAAAACTTGAATCCATTTCATAATAGTGGTGCCAAGCTCTGGAAGAAACCCTAGGCCACCTTCAATCTGGGGTTGGAAGAGGCTAAGCTGACTTGGATTTTGAAATCAAAATAAGTGATTTCAATTTGGAAAAATGTCCTGTTATCTTAGCTTCTTCCTCCTTTCTTTCACTCTCACTAGCCTTTGCTGAATATTCAGTACATTCAGTACAAAATATATACAACACTGAAATAACACAATTACTTTTAATAACAGTTTTTTTCTTGCAGACTTTTTGCAAGGTGCTAAAACAACATTTCATGAAGGTTAAATTCTAGGTTTATCTGCAAAACAAGTTAATGCTGGGCACATTTAGACATTTAGGATGGTCCTAGAATATGCTGTAGTTCTTCTTTATATATCTGCCTCAATATCCACTCCAATCCAGTTATAAACTCTGAGCCAAAAAGCCTAAGAAGTACCTTAATCAGATCACACATCAGCTCAGAGTAGTGATTTTAGTGATTTGGACATCTGGCCACTTGGAAGTGGATAAAGGCCACCAACTCACTTGACAAAAGCCACTGAACATCTGTCAGTATGGAAATAGCTCTCCTTCTAGCTGACCCTGCATCAGATTTTAATAGCCACCCTCACAAAGAAAGGGCACCTCTTCTCCTCCTTTAGCCAGACAACTTGGTGCCATCCAGAAATATCCTAGCAATATCCTGCCAATGATGCTCTGCTAAATATATCTTTTGGAAACAAGTTCCGATGGTGTTAATCCAGGGTCGCCTGTATTTCCCCCTTGCTATATGCCATATGCAAGGGTGATATTAAAAATAGCGAGAAGCACACTGCAGCAGGGTCTTGGAGAGATTCTGTGTAGAGACCTTGTGAAGAAGGTCCCAGGGAAGGGAGGAAGGTGGGGGGCACACATGGAGCTCAGGAAAACCATTGCTTAACACATAATATGGAGGTATTTCAATACTTTAACAAGCAGTCTGGCAATGTGAACCAGCTAAAGCAGCCTTGGACGTAGACACAGAATTCCAAAGATGATTATCACTCCCCCAGACATACCACAAAGAGATGAGGGAAGATTTGAGCTATAGTCTGGCTCAAGTAGGGAAGTGTGTAGGGGAAAGTTTTAGCATCTTTGAGGCAGTGTTAGTAGTTGGTGTGGAAGCAACCTTTATTAAACTCTTTCTGTGTAAATGTACCATCACATGCTGCCTTGTTAGAGTACCTACAGTTTAGAAAACCCTATAATCTCTCTCTCTCTCTCTCTCCCTCTTTCTCTCTCTCTCTCTCTCTCTCTCTTTCTCTCTCTCTCTCTCTCTCTCTCTCCCTCTCTTCTCTCTCTCTCTCTCTCTCTCTCTCTCTCTCTCTCTCTCTCACTCTCTCTCTCTCTCTCTCTCCCACACACACACACACACACACACACAGTTATTAAGGAACACATGGGCACCTCTTCATTTGGGATTCAGTACTCATTGCTGATAGGAAACCCAAGCCTCTGAACATCAGTTTATCTGACTAAACCTGTCAGGCCCCAGGAAACACACACACACACTCAGAGAGGAAGGGAGAGGAAGAGGGAGATAGAAACATCAATGATGAGAGAGAATCATTGATCAGCTGCCTCCTGCACACTCCCTACTGGGGACCAAGCCTGCAACCCAGGCATGTGCCCTGATAGGGAATCAAACCGTGACCTCCTGGTTCTTAGGTATCTGATACTCAACCACTGAGCCACACCAACTGGACCCCATGAAACACTTTTCCATGTGGCCTGCCCTGTCTCCTCGAAACAAAAGGCAACTGAGAAAATCTGTGGGTTGTGCCACTTTCAGCTTCAGAGACAGACACTGCTTTTGAGAGCAGGGGCATTTAAGTGGCTGAAGTGCTTAGGTAAGAGAAAAGACAAATTAATTAACTTGTCAAATCTTTCCTGTCAGCATGAATGCAATAGACTCTTACTCTATGAAGTATTGTTTCCCAGTAGTGCAAGTATCCATTTTTTTACTTCTCTTCCATGTTCCAGTGGAGTTCCAATTCCTGGTTCACAAATTAGTGCAGTATTTGCAATGGTCACACATGGTGGCTTAGGGACGTTTTGCAGTATTAAATAATTCATATTATTCTTAAATATCTATAGATATTTCTATAGGTATATTTATCTAGACATACATTTGGAAATGTGATGCTAGTTCTTTACATAGCAACCAGATGGACACTGAATTCTCTAAATGCAATAGTTTCATCTTTATAAAATACTTAATAAGATTTAATTAAAATTTCAAAATACTAAATAAAAAATTTTGGCATTATTTGAAGAAATGGATTTAAAATTTTTATATTCATTCATTATAATTTTCATTCTGCCTTTTAAGTTTAATGCACCATTTTGAATATTTTAAAAGAGAAATAAATTTTAGAAAGTGTACAAAAATATTAATTTTATATTTAATTTATATATTATGAAAATATATTTAAATTTTCATCCTGAATATAATTAAATTCTGTTTTTTAGTCATTTGGTTCATTAGTGTCAATAGAATAGAAGTTATGTAAAAACTAGAGGCCCAGTGCATGAATTCATGAATGGGTAGGATCTGGGCAGCCCCGCCCTGATTGGGGTGGGGGGGCTGATCGGGGCTGGGGCCAGCCAGGGGAGGGGCCGCAGTGCAGCCGGCACCCCCCACCCTGCAGTGCGCCTCATAGCTACCAGTCGTTCCAGTCGTTCCTGTTGTTCTGGTTGCATAGGGTTTTATACATATAGATGTTCATTATAACAGCATCTTTAGTAACTTTGCCAAAATAAAAGCAACAAAGGCAAATTTTATGGACTGAATTTTAGTTTTTTATGAATTATGCATATTTTTATTTTATTACTCATCCAGATATCACCAACCTAACAATGGAACAACAGAAATAATGGACAATAAAAACTAGATTTAGTTGTCTTTGATATTTTATATGACTTTAAGTCATACAAAAAGCAAGGCTTTTTATCTACTTTTTCATTTCGTCATTATGACAGGATATTTGTCAAGGTAGAAAAGATCAAATTTTATTTAATAGCTTCATTTATAGTTTTTAAATATGTGAACTTACGGTGTGTGAGCCTCCACTTGCACTCTTCCCTCAGGCCTTGCAAATGATGACCATGGCCCCAATCAGAAGGTTTTAGGAAATATATTAAGCTATTGAAAAAATTCCTGAAGTGTGATAAAATTTTGAGTGTGTCAATAGAGAGCATTTGGCTTCTGCTTTCCTGTGTCTCCTTAGTGCTTGAGCTAGGACAAACCTTTCAACTTTTCTGTCTCACCTTCTCCTCCTGCCATATCAGATGCCACCTCAGCCAAGAAGGAGCAGGATGGCAAACATCCAATGGCGAGAGAGCTTCAAGCAGCAGTTGCAATGGGAGTCCATAAAGGGCAGTCAAAGATTTGCACTTTTTTGTAAAAAACAGATTATAACTTAGAGAATGAATTTTAACTATATCATAACCAAGCTGTGTCTAACAATTAATTTAATATTTTCTGTAATATCACATATGTTTTTTTAAATCATCGTAAAGACACCTGGAATCATAATATTCTTTCAGTGGCAAATGCCATATTATGTTTTTAGGGCATTACGTCAATTTAGTATTTCACGTATTATTAATAATGCCTCATTACATAAAATTATTACTAAACTGGCAATTAAGTGGATGTGAAGGATCCATATGCTAAACTGCTCATAACATTTCAATTATGAATTTCACATCAGATGTCTTCCAGTGTACATTAACAACATTGATGAACAATCTCTTTGCCAGAACCACCCAAATGAGCTCTGCTTTGTGGCATGTGATATTGACATAAAATCATTTTGTACATTTTCCTGAATATAAGGAAATTAGAAATGGAAGCAGCAGATGAAGCAGCTAGTCCTCTCTGCCCATAGTGGTAAAGCATTGTTAATGCTGTAATTAGCTCTCTTGAATGTGGTAAGCCTTGGTGGTGTCATTTATGCATCTTGGTTGAGTATAGAGTTTGGGTTTTTTTGTTCTTTGATTTATATTTCCCCCCTGAAGAAACAAGCAAACAAATAGTAGTGATTCCGTTGTTTGTAGCTGTATGGTCTGTGCTCACTTTTGTCCCTGACTCTGCCTTTTGATTGTTTATAAATCCATGTGGTGTAACAGTAGGGTGTTTCTGTTTGGGGGTCTATCCTTGAACACAAAACCCAATGATTTGTTAAAGGAGTCGGTACTCATTACTCCAAAGTGAGAGTGTATTGACCAAGAAAAGTATATGTGATTTCAAACATAACAACACAGTAGGTCATTTGGACTCCAAAGATAGCCATTCATGGATTCAGTTCCTCTCTTTGTTCTCCTATAAGAATGGATAGTAGAGGTCTCAATCACAACCTGATTTTAGGGCCTCTTCCAAGAATTGGGGGTTGATGACTCTAATAGCACAGTGGACAAAGACTTCTTCAACACATCCTACTGATGTACAGTTTCATAAGGCAAATACACCTCAGGTCTCTTCCACCCTCAAGTTGCACTGCCCACTAACATAATGGGTAAGATCAGCTGGATCATACCCCTTCCTCACCTGAATACATGGCATCTTATTGGTGGCTCCATGATTCAAGATTGAGACCCCTGGCACAATTCACTTAAAAATGATCAGATTCTAAGCTAAATAAATGTTTTACCATTTATCAAATGTATCATTTATCAATGTATTAATTTACAACTAGAGTTTAACTTGCCTTGAAAACTATTACTATTTGATCCCCTGCAGTCAGAGGATACCTTATTTTGTTTCTAGAAACTAGGAAAGTTTAACCAATAACCAGAGATTGTACTCATTCAACAAACATATATCGATCCTCAATAAAAGTGGTAGTCACAAAAGATGCAAATCTCTGTCCTTGAAGGATAGTCTAAAAAGAGTGGTTCTGGGTATCCATATTGTATGCTCAAGATACAATTAAGGTAGAGGAGGTGTGGTTAATTTTGCAGAGATGACGGTGGGAGCTGAAAATTGGTCTTCCTGAGAAGGGGTTGGACAAGAAGGTAGGAGCTGAAGCCATGAAGAATAATAAGTGGGCATTTACCTGGTGAAAACAGAAAGAGTAACATACGCTAAGGCAAAAAGAGAAGAAATAGCAGGACATATTCAAGGACATGCAGAAAGTTCAGAATGGCTTCAGCATGGAAAACAAAGGGTAGAGCAACCGGTAATGAGGCTGGAGAGGTGGCTCAGGGTACATTCATGGATTACTGTCCGTGCCTCACTAAGGGAAGAAAATTTATCCTTAAATGCTAGGGTCTATGAAAGATTAGCCCCGATTCTTCACCCCTCTCTGCAACCATACTCTTTGCCATGTGACTTTGTAGTTCTTATCATTAAAGATATAAAGAATATTTCTGTACTTCTTGACTTTGGGTTTGACCAGGTGACTGGCTTTGGCCAATACAATGAGGTGTAAGTGATGGTGTACCTGCTCCAAGCCTAGGTCTTATGTGTTTTCATTTTTCTGCTTACATCTCTGCCATCACCATGAGAAGGACAGTTCAGGCTAGTAAGAGGCCAGCCATGTGGGCCAGAGTCAACTCATCCCAGCTAAGCCCAGCCTAGGTCAGCCTACCCTCTCCCCCTCTCCCCCCGCCCAGGTGACCTCCGTATTCATAGGCCAAGTAAATGCTTATTGTTGTGGGCACCTGAGATTTTTGTGATTGTTATTCAGCATTTTTATGGCATTTTCCAACTGATATAGACCCATGAATGGGCCATTAACATAGATATAATATGCTCCAATTTTCATTTTGGAATGTTTATTTTGTCTGTGTGTAATGGGTGTAATGGAAAGGTTAAAGGGAGACAAAAATGGAGGCTGGGAGATCAGTGAGAATATTGTAATAATCTAAAGAGAAATACCAGGAACTTGAACTAGGAACTTTGGACATGGTAGGTAGTTGAGGAAAGGAGGTAGCATTATTTTCCCTTAGAGAAATAATTTTAATTATCAAGTATTTCAACCATACAGAAAACTTCATGTAACTGATACCCATGTGACCACCCCCCAGCTTTAACATAAGACAACATTTTGCCATTTTAAAAAAGAAATGTAGCCTTATTCCCAATTTCTTCTGCTTGCTTTCCTCCTTAGAGATAATTGGTGTCCTTAAGTTGAGTATGTTATCTCCATGCATGACTTTTACTTTCTAGAGGCATGTATGTATCCATGGCAATATACAGCATTGTTTTACATATTTAAATTTTACATATTATATGATGCTTCTTTTTGCAACTTGTTTTATTTATATGTTACGTTTTTGAAATTTATCCTTGTTGATTTGTGGAGATCTAATACATGAAGGAACTTAGAGATAATAAAAAGTAAAAATTAACAATGTAAAATGAAAGAGAAACGAAAAAATCTCACATAACCACCATATTTCTGGCTAGGGTGATCATGTGAATTATAGACAGGGATGAGGAATATAGTAAAAGGAGCAGGTTAAAAATGAGGAGGGTTGGAAGATATTGAGCTCAATTTGAGGGGGAATGGTGTGCTTACTTATTGGAGCCATACTGATGGAATACGCTCTGTGGGCAATTTAATGAAAATTGCTCAGAAGCATGATACAGTCTGGAGATAGCCTTACCCTTTTAGCATAGAGACAGCAGTTACAACTACGAGGGTTGGTTTCTGACTCAGGAGATGCATGCTGAGTGAGAAGGAGACCAAAGGCAGAACTCTAGGCCACAGATACCAATAGTTGAGGGCAAACAAGAAACGAGCAAACAAGGCTGTCCTTATATTTGTCAGGGAATATTCCTTTATGCACTCATACCAGGAAAAAATTTTTGAGCTTGCATGCCCAAATATTCATATTTACTTATATATGTATAAATAATATACTGGTACTATGAAAGTAATACATCCTATGCAGTATATAAGATACTCCAAAATAGCAATTTTAAATGTACAAGACATGCAATAAATAGAAATAGATGTTCTAATATTTCTTTCCCAGTCCCCCATAGATTGTCTTATGTAGCAACTGGGATGTCCCCTCACTATTTAAGCCCCTGATTAAAACAGTTGATCTGATTTCCTCTTTCATATGGAAAAACATGCTTTGTATTACCTTTATTCTGAAAGTGGCATTAGTTATTTCTTTTCAAAATATTTTACACATATGAAAACGCAGAGTTAGAAATATTTAAAAGTTTAAATTAAAAAATTTCTTGTAACATGTGGAGTGGGAATTAGAAACTGAATTTTTCCTACCAACTTCCCTCTCCGCTGCAATCCCTAATCTCTGGCAATCACTAGTCTGTTCTTAATCACTATAATTTTGTCATTTTGAGAATGCTATATACTAGTAAATGGAATCATTTGGTATGTGACCTTTTGAGATTGATTTTTTTTCACTCAGTATAATGCCATTGAGACCCATCCAAGTTGTTGCATATATCAATAGTTAGCTCCTTTTTGTTGTTGAGTAATAAATAGTCCATGGTACCATAGTTTGTTTAATCATTCATCTATCATAGGACATTTTGGTTATTGCAAATAGAGCTGATATGAACAATTGTGTACAGGTTTTATGTGGACACAAGTTTTCATTTATTTGGCATAAATGCCCAGGGTGCAATTATTAAGTCATATGATATAAGTATAATTTTTTTTTAGAAACTGCCAGACTTACATTCCCACAAGCAATGGAAGAGATAACCAGAAGAAACTCAGTTTTCTGAGTTACCTATCTAGGGGGAGCTGACTTATCTGCAGGAGTATACTGTCTCCCTCCTTTGTAACTTCTTATCAATAACTGGAGAGTTTAGCAAAACATGAAATGAGTATTCATGAGTTTGAGTAACACAACATTTTTTCTCTTAAGTCAGTGGTTCTCAACCTTTCTAATGCTGCGACCCTTTAATACAGTTCCTCATGTTGTGGTGACCCCCAATCATAAAATTATTTTCGTTGCTACTTCATAACTGTAATTTTACTACTGTTAATGAATCGTAATGTAAATATCTGTGTTTTCCGATGGTCTTAGGTGACCCTGCTAGCGGGTCTCATGACCCACAGGTTGAGAACCACTGCTGTAGAGCCTAAGACCATCGGAAAACACAGATATTTACATTACAATTCATTAACAGTAGCAAAATTACAGTTATGAAGTAGCAACAAAAATAATTTTATGGTTGGGGGTCACCACAACATGAGGAACTGTATTAAAGGGTCGCAGCATTAGAAAGGTTGAGAACTACTGTCTTAAGTAATGGTTTTTATGAGCTGTAACTTCTCTACCTTACCTGTTAACATGTCTGATTCTTTGAAGTAAAGTATGTATTCTTTCTAAAAAAAAAAAAAACCCAAAAACAGCCCTATCTACTTGAAGTACAGATGGTTTTTCTTTAAACTTAACACTGATCAAAGTGCTTAATATCCCATTTGTCCTATTCTTAATGCTCATTATATCTCCTAGGTCTAATCTCTTGACACCAGTATATTGGTCATGAGAATGCTAGTACTATTTTCTATTTCTTCTTCTTCTAAACAATGTAATGCTTAGCATTTTCAAAGATAAACATAATAGGAAACATTCCTTTATTTATTTTTATCAAAATAATTTTTAAACAACTGAAATTCTGTAAATTAAACTTGCCACTCTTGAAGAAGCAAAGACTTCAAGTGACAGGAACTTCAAGTGGCAGTTAAAACAAGGGTCCACAGAAATGTTTCAGTGCCTTTCCTTCTCCCCAGAAGTGATATGTATGCAGATTTCTTTTCAACCCAATTCCTGCAGAAGGTCAGATTACTTCTCTATCACTTCAGGGGGCTTGACTCATAGGCCCGAGTCACAAATGACTCAGCTGAGCTAAAGCCAAAAAGGCCCATCCTTCTGAATGGAGAAGAACCCTCAGAACCCAGTCTAAGGGCTCACCTGTGGGAAGGGATGGGTGTGGGCAGGGAGTTACTGGAATAGAAGCCCATTACTATCTAGGAGTTTCTGAAGCTCAGGGTTGAAAGCTTCAGGTTCGTCTGAGGAGCCCTTACCACCTTGGCCTCTCGCTCTCTCTCCTGACCTATGGCCAGAGAAGATTGGCAGTCCAGAGCCATGCAGAGAGTCAAGTCTGTATGGTTAGGGCAGGTAAGGCTGTAGAAACAAATAAACCCAAACATGTAGCTGTTCAGCACTATGGAAGTTTATTTCTTGCTCACCTAATAGTACAGTGAGTGAGGTTGGGAAAATATGGTTGGAAAAGATCCCATGTAGTTACGTGCACGCGCACACACACACACACACACACACACACACACACATTTCCATTTCAGTCAGAAAGGGGGAAAGAACATGGAGGAGTATGTAGAGAATTTTATGGGCCAAAATAAGAAGTGATACCCACTAATTGTGCTCATGTTCACTGGAGAGAGCCAACTTCTATGTCATCTTACTTCCCCCTAACTATAAGGAAATCTGGGAGACAAGGACCTACTTGTGTGTCCAAAGAAGAGGGGAAGTGAGCCAGCAGGTTCCTTCACAGAGCCCTTCCCACTCAGCTGGTGTCTGGGCTTCTGTTGAAGTGAGAAGGGACCTGAGCACTGTGAATCTGCAGCCAAGGTGAGCACACGCTTGCAGAGAGCAGACTGAGTTCCCTTCCCATAGGAGCAAGAGAAGTAAGCAGTGGCCCCCATTAGGCTGATGCTGTTTGTGGACAGAATGGCTGATCTCTGGGGGGAAATTTCCAATCCCTGGGAAGCAAGACAACCTTTCCTCCGGAACAGAGTATCTATTGGCAAAAATGAGTTCCAAGGGGATTGTGGCGCACTTGCTCACTCTGTGTGACTGCGGGAGTAGGTGACGGTAAGTCAATTCAGTTGCACAAACAAAGGAGAATGAAACAGAGTCATGTCTGTCTTCAGAGGAGCCCAAGTATATAACTCTCCTGAAAGTGTAGAGTGTCCTTGAAGCAAATTCTAGCTGACAGAACACAGAGCGGGGTGGGGGAGGGCTCTGACTGCCACCGTGTGGGAACAGGAACTTGCATAGGTGCACTCCTTTATTACAGACCCACCCCCTGTAAAGGTAAAGAGCTGATGCGGAACCAACATGTGCAAATTCTCTTCCCCTCTGCCCTTGGCCCAAGGGCAACCGCACAAAATGGGATTAATTGGGATTATGGGGGCTTTGGCTGCTTGGCTGCTACTCAAGGATGAATGCTTAATTTATGTCTCAGTGATCTTGACTCCTGCCTGATTAAACTGGCTCAATCAGGCCATTGTTTGCCAAGGACTTTCCTTTCAAAAGAGTAGCTACAGGTGGTGCTTTTATGTGACAGACTTTTAGCTTTGATACAATACACAGCTTTAATGGATTGCTGCAATACCACCTTTCTCTCAGAAATAACTAAAAGCACAAATAAATTCAATGGGTTCTCCTCTCATCTTTCAGGGCTTTTCTTGTGATAGCAAAATGTCAACAGGTATGATTGTTCAAGAATACATAGGGTGGTTGTGGGATGATTGCTGGACAACAGAAAAGAGCATCTGTTTGGGAAGTATCCACTGAGCAGAGATGCTATGATTCAGAGCACCTCACCTCCTCTTAGCAACCTACTCCTGTGAATTGACAGGTGCCCTTGGCAGGCCCAGGCCTGATGGTACCCAGAGCCGGTGAAACGGGGCCGTGCTCCAGCTTCCCTGTGCTGTTCCTGCGAAAGTGTAAGAACTGGCTCCGGTGTTCAACGAGAAGCTCAGACTCTGAGGTTTGTTCCAGCCTGGGCCATGCTCTGTTGTTGGAATGGACAGGAGTGATGGGCAGCTTCTCTTCTACTGGGTTTTAAATGAAGGCTGGCCACACACCTCAACTGGCGTGCCGGTTTTAGCCCTTTTGACTGGCTAAGTTGGTTTACAAATACATTAAGCAATTTTGTTGATCGACTCATGGACTTGGCCCTTGAGGTCAGCCAAATGAGCCAAATTGGTTTGGGCTAATCTGCCCTGTAGCATACTCTTGTGCTCTTTCCAGAGACCACATTCACATCTTCAGAAGCAAATAAGCTCTTAGGCTGCATAACTGAGTGAAGTTTCCTGGCCAGAAGGATTGCATTAGGAGAAACTGTAGTCTATGACTTTTGTGTCTATTTAAAAATAAGTGTTGTGATTTTAATATGCTAAACTAACATGACAGAGACCTGTACAGTCTGATATTTCATTAATTTAATAGTTGATTTAATTCTAGAAATCTTTTTCTCAATATCATACATCAAGTACAAATTACTATAGCGATTATGAGCATCCTCATCCTGTATTTCTCTGGTATTATTTTCATTTTTTTTTTTTAAATATACTTTATTGACTTTTTACAGAGAGGAAAGGAGAGGGACAGAGAGCTAGAAACATCGATGAGAGAGAAACATCGACCAGCTGCCTCTTGCACACCCCCTACCGGGATGTGCCCGCAACCAATGTACATGCCCTTGACCGGAATCGAACCTGGGACCTTTCAGTCCGCAGACCGACGCTCTATCCACTGAGCCAAACCGGTTTCGGCTCTGGTATTATTTTCACTATGCCTGGAAGATGTCTAAATGTACCAGTATTATTCCTCCTAAGTTCATATAAAGTAGCTACAAAACATAACTTATTAAAGTCAAGAAGCCTATCATATTATATTTTGGGGAAAATCCAGTGATAAGTGTTTGGGTTCAAACTCGGCTTTCAATGAGGATTCCGTAAGTTTAAAAACTTTATGGAAAATGCAATTATGAGCATATTATGATGGTGATTAAAAATTACTTTAAATTTTATAACATATCATCTCCCAAAAATACTCTGATGATAAGATTTAGGATTTAATCAGCTGGAGAGTAGATGATAGTAAAATTGATTGAGTAACTCAATTTAAATATAAAAGAGAAACAGAGATCCTAGGGAAATAGATAAATGAGAGCATATGACTTTAGAAAGAAAATTAGTCAACTCCATCAAACAATTTAGAAGTTAGAGAGGAAAGATGTTACTAGGACTCAGAATTAGCAGAAGTGAGAGATGCCATCTGTCCTGATGTTTAATGAAGCTCTTCAGTGAAGATGTACCAAAGTAAGAGAAGGTTGCTCTGAGCATCATATGAAAATGCCCCAGGAACTTTGGCTGGGAAAGGTCCTCATCACTTGTCTTCCTCCCAGGACAGTCAGAGTATTTCCTCTCCTGCTGAGTAGATCCTTCCAAAGGCTGGACAGTTTGCAAATGTGTCCTACTGCTTGAGCATGGAGACACAGTCATCCCTCAGGATATTAGAGCCGGCAGAGACCCACAGAATTTTCTAATTTAACCCAGTTCTTACAGACAAGGAAACTGAGGCCCAGAGGGGGTAATGAGCTTGCCTGGAGTCACACAGCAAATTATTCCCATTGCCCTTATTTGATTTACTGAGAACCCACTAACCCTGTAGACACCCTTTCCAAATTTAGGAATTAAAATGATGCAGCTTTATTGTTAACACACAGATTTTTATTCAGCATAATTGTTCTGAATTACATATTACTACTCCTATCTTTAAGCAGCTTCTCTTGATTAAAGTACTCCTATAATGCTGAATTCCCTGACAGTCAGAACCGAACATGATTATATAGATTGCTTGATTATATACATTGCTTAATTATATAGATTGTTTGAAATCATTATCTAGTTATGTCAAGAAAGCCTACCTGGTTTTTTGATCTACTGGACCAGCTGCCTATGGGCAGGGACCAGGTTGTTGTCTTTCTTTGAATCTCTCACCCAGTAGGAACAAATATTTATAAATGAATAGGGTGTGTATGGTTATAGGTTCCTCAACACATAACCATTGCCTGCCCAAAAAGTTCCTGCAAATCTAGTTGTAGAAAGTCAAGGGATGTAGTAGAAGGCCTTGTAAAGTATTTTAAATAGGCTTTGGTAACTATCAGAAGCCCCTTCTACAAAGTTTGGGTTCGAGCTCACCGCAAAGCTATGAATTTGCCTTATAGTGTCAGTAAAAAGAGGTATATTCTTAGAAGATAATAAAAGGTAATAAAACTTTGGGTCAAAATAATGGATAGACAAGTCCAAGATGCATATAAGTTAATTTTGAAGTCAGAAATGAATAGACTTTCTTAGGGGAGGTGTTTTTGTTTATTTTTGGTTTGGTTTTGCTTTATGAAATTGTACTGGAAAACGGAATAAAAATTTAGTCTTTGCAATCAGGTCTGGCTGAATTGTTGTCCCTCCAGGGCTTCACATCCCAGCAAAGTACCCCTGAGCAGTACATCTGACCTCTTGCTCCCCTGGCTGTCCCCTCACATCAACATCTGAATATTTGCTAAGTAAAATAATAGAGGTGCCCGTGTCTGGCCCAAACTCCTATGGCCAAAGCATGGGGTGAGATGCTGAATCATGTAAACGATGTCAGGGTCCCCAAGAACCACATTAGGGATATATGAGGAGTGGCAACGTATGTTGTTTCCAGAAGAGGAACCCACTAGAAACATAAGACATCAGGTGAAAAGAGTTGGAGAATCCATCCATAAATCTCACCTCAGACTCGTCCCAAGTATCAACCTCTTTGGTCATTTAATTGATTCCATAATTTCAATTTTCTCCATGTGCCACCAGTAATTTCTCAGGTTATTCCTCAACATCTCCATGATGGAGGCAGTGTTGAAATTAGTCAAGATGAGCCGAGGTTCCAGAGGCAAATTCATTCTATGACTTCGGACAACTGGCTTATCCTCTCTGGGCCTCAGTTTCCTCAACTAACCACTAGGGAGTAGTAACATTACTACCACATAGAGTTACCATGAGAATAAAACTAATATATCAAGGCATTTATGACAATACCTGGCATAGTAAGCCCTCACCAAATATTAGGAGAATAAACACCATTTTTGTTTTTTACTTTGAGAAATGTGTGGATGGCTGGATATGTTGATTCTAGTCATTGGAAGCAAGGCAGCCTAAAATAAAAAGATTTGATTTCCTGTATATTGGCACTTAGACATTAATTTTGCAAGCTGAAAAACAGAATGGACCTTGAACATTAACCTAATATGCCAAGAAATAAAAACACTATCAAAATGTCAGGAACAGCATAAACCATAGATATTATCTTTGTGTATTTTTTAAAATTGGTTACAACAAAATTGCTTCTTTTCATTACACACTTACGTAACTATTCTGATTTCATATAACTGTACCAACTTTAATGTCTTTTTAGTATTTGCAAAATGTATAACCATCTTCAACATGAACTGTGACTTCTAATTTTATGTTTTAACTCAGCATGGAAAAAAAGCGATTCTTTTTTTTTTTTTTTTCTGAGTTCTGACAAGACACTTGGCCCTAGACGAGTAGAGAAGGTTCTGGCTGGTGATGCAACTCAAAAAATGAGTTGATGGAGACAGAGGTTAAGTCTTTGCATTGTGAGGTTCTATTAACTTTTCCCCAGCCTTGCCCTTTATCCTCATCTTTATTTTTGTTTGTAAGAAGCCTGCAAAAAGCAGACTACTCATAAGTGGTTCCATGGTAGATAACGGTATTCAGTGGTTATGTTGTCTATGCCACCATTGTCCAGCTTATATTATACGGTGTGACAAGTGGTGTATAGAGAAAATAAAAGGCAAGGTTTCAGCATAAGAAAAGCTTACATTACAAAGAGACACTGTTTTGAAATGGGCTTACGAGAGGGCAAAAGCACGAGGCCAGGTGTAGTTGAACAAGGATGATAGTGGCTCTAACAACAAGCACAGGCCCATCTGGGAGGAGACAGGAGGGGTGGGGGGCGGAGGGAGTGCACGCTTCAAAAGTGGCTCCTTGTCAACAATTTAAAAGATATTATGTTGAATAATGGACTTTAAGACTATGATGGTTATTAGAAGAGGCGGTATGAAGATGGGCCATTGAGCTTCCAGAGAAGGAAATGAAGGGGGGACTCCTGCTTTTTACATTTTAGATTTTGCTTCTCCCAGCCCACAGTTTCAGATATCACCTCCAAGCTCACTGCCACCTAGAAGTTAGAAAACGGTCATACCTTTGGACAAGGGACTTAAAGGCTAAAAGAAGTTGGATTTTTTTTTTTCTGGTCCACTAGTAAGTAGGGGGAAAGCTGAAAAAGATGTGTAAGGTAATAAACATATTAACCAGTGGTTCCTGGTGGTTGTTTCTTGTTTGTTTTTTTTGTGTGTTTTTTAAATATATTTTATTGATTTTTTACAGAGAGGAAGGGAGAGGGATAGAGAGTTAGAAACATCGATCAGCTGCCTCTTGCACACCCCCTACTGGGGATGTGCCCACAACCAACCTGGGACCCTTGAGTCCGAAGGCTGACGCTCTATCCACTGAGCCAAACCGGTTAGGGCTCTTGTTTGTTTTTTAAATGTCCTTTTAAAAACAATGATTCAAAGATGCCAGTTACAACCAAAAGACATTTCATATACCGTAGACTAACTGCAGGCTTAGGTGGAAGGCTAAGATCGTTGCTAACCAGTTATTTTATAAATTAAGCTGGTGCTTCAATGAACTGTAATCTTTGCCCCAGGAATCAGGCACTTCTTTGGTGTTACATCTTATATTTCAAGAAGGCTTTGTTGCTATAGAGGAGGCAGCAGCATTAAGTGGCATGAAGTCAGCCTGTGGCATTCCCTACCTCTAGGGGTCAGAGAGCCTAACATTGTAGATGAATTTCAAAGGGGGCCAGATAATTCTGTGGCAAATATTAACGTTTGCTGTCATGCATATCAAAAGACTGGTAATCAAATCTCATGCCTCAGAGAATGAGTGAATCATGCCAGGGGCAAGCCTTTTTTCTTCTGCGCACCCCCCCCCCCCCATACAGGAAACATGACCAATTTGGTGGGAAGGGAAAACACTCTTGTCTTGTGATAGCACATTGAAATCACACAATCCTCTGTGGCTCAAGACCTGGGTGGGGAGTTGGGAGGTATAAAGATAGGTCAGGTTTCTCAGTTCTGGGATAGTTGCTGCCATCCTGGAAATATCTCTGGACTGGCAAGACTTTGAGATCTGTAAGACTTGACAGCTAGCTTTCTGAGTTTGGGCAAGTCTTAGACTTTAGCTAGGGGAGATGCCTCCTTAGAGCCCCCAGATCATCTAGACACACAGGTGATATTAAAGCTGTGAGCTGGTGAGATCACTTGGGGAGAGAGTGTAGAAAATCTGAGAAGAGACCCAGGGCTAGGCCCAGAAGGAACTGGGTAGAAAACCAGAAGAATGAAGTGTCATAGAAATAAAGAAAAAATGAGCCCAGCTGGCATGGCTCAGTGGTTGAGCATCAACCTAGGAACCAAGAGGTCATGCTTCAATTCCTGGTCAGGGCACAAGTCCTCAGGGTTAAGGACTTGATCCCCAGTACAGGGTGTGAAGGAGGCAGCCAATCAATGACTCTCTTCATTGATGTTTCTATCTCTCTCCCTCTCCCTTCCTCTCTGAAACCATTAAAAATGTATTTTGAAAAATTTATAAAATATGTAAATTACTATACTTGAAAATGATGTGTTAACTTTCTTATTACCTGTTCATCATTATAACCTGAATTGTAGGTCTGCACCTGCCACCTAGTAGGTACTCAGTCTGTATCTGTTAAATAATCTACACAAGTCAAGGCTTAACTATTGAGTGCCACATAAAAGGGGAGGTGGTGGTTGTCTCTACCAGTGAGATAGCTTATCATCTCAGCATTTTAGGTAGTGTTATTATTTTCCTACCACACCCTAAAATGAATGATTATGCCCTTTGCAATTGTCAACCTTGGATGACAAAGTTTCTGAAAACAAGTGCTTCTCTTAACTGTTAAATGTGGTACTGAATCCTAGTTAGCTGGGTGGATTTGCAAGAATTTGAAAGTCAGCTAGTGGACAATCACTCATTGAGTAACTACCACTGAGACAGATGCCAATGGGAGCACAAGGTTCTCAGGGTGTGACCAGAAAGGAAAGGCAAAGTCACCTAGAACAACATATACAAGACAACCTGTCCTTTCTGGCCCCCACCGATAGACCGAGGTGGCCCACCCAGCAGGCAGGATTGCCATCAGTCCACGTGGCCATTTAGGAACAGATCACCTCTTCCCTTGGCCTTGCCATGGCAACCTATGGACAGAGATGCACAGCAGCCAATGTGTAGTCCCCCATCGTATGCTGACCTTGACAAAGCTGCCAGAGATGTTTTCAACAAAGGATTTGATTTTGGGTTGGTGAAACTGGACGTGCAAACAAAATTTCATGCAGTGGCGTAGAATTCCCAACATCTGGCTCATCTAATACAGACACTGGTAAAGTTACCGGGACCTTGGAGGCCAAATATGAATGGTTTTTATGATCTGACTTTCACAGAGAAATGGAACACTGCTAGCACTCTGGGAACAGAAGTCGAAATTGAAGACAAGGTTTGTCTAGGTTTGAAACTAACATCTGATACCACCTTTTCACCAAACACAGGCAAGAAAAGTGGTAAAATAAAGTCTTCTTACAAGAAGGAATGTGTAAACCGTGGTTGCAGTGTTGACTTTTATTTTGGTGGACCTGCAATCCATGATTCAACTGTCTTTTGTTATGAGGGCTTGCTTGCTGGATGCCAAATCAAAGCTGACAAGGAATAACTTTGCAGAGGGCTACAGGACTGGGGACTTCCAGCTACACACTAATGTCAATGATGGCACTGAATTTGGAGGCTCCATTTATCAGAAAGTATGTGAGGATCTTGACACTGAAGTAAACCTTGCTTAGACATCAGGGACCAACTGCACTCACTTTGGCATTGCAGCTGAATATCGGTTGGATCCCACTACTCTGTGTCACCAGAGAGAAGAGCACACACCAACACTGCAAAGGTCCCAACCAGGTGAGATGGGGGTTGCTGAGAGACTAGGGCACAGGGGCTTGTGGATGCAGCAGACGGCAGTATGCTAGTCCCGCTCCCAGGCAGAGTGTAAACATGGATCAGAGGTGTGATTGCTGAGAGCAGCTCCAAGGGAAGCTGCTATGAGACACAACTGGGCACATCTGTGGTATGTGGTTGTCACAACATCAGGATGAGTATTAAAATGTAATTCTTGTAAACAAGAGACAATTTGGATGCATTCACAGGAGGACCTGATTCAAACACCCAAGCCTAACCCATTATCCTGCACAATACAGACTGCAAATTTTAGTCAAATAAAGCTAAGCTGCCTTATTTGTCATCATAGAAACAAACAAACAAACCCAGGACTGGCCCCAATATTATTTCCCCTGAGTCCCTCTAAAATAGCAATAACACCAAGTTGATTGTCTTTGTTCGAATGGTTTAGAAATGCTTTCACTTTCAGATACTGTCCACTAAAGTCCTTTTACAGAGTAGATTAAGTAGGACTTGGTTGATCAAGCAAAATTGCTGATCTGCCTTAGCACTCAATTAGCCAGGGGTTATAGCTCTAAGAATACACAGACATATGGATCAGACATGGGACTTTAACCTGAATTGGGAACCTGCAAAGATTTAAAGCCAACTATATCTTTCCCCTGAATATCTGAGGAAGGACACATAGCCTGAAGGAGACAGATCCTAGAAACATCGGGTATTTGGCCACCCCTTTCTTGTGAGGTTGTAACTCAGTTATCTGGTGGAAGATAAAAACAAGACACAATGCCTATTAATAAGAAAAACACCCAGAATCATGGCTAGGAAGCCAGCTCTCAGGGTGTGCGGCTTAGTTTCCTGGCATTGCCTTCCTCAGTTAGGTTGGACTTGGTTGATCAAGCAAATTGCTTATCCTTCTTTCCCCATGACAAAACAGTAGATATAACCCTTAGCATTTGTGCAGGACTTGAATTATTTTATTATTTCTGGTCATCATTTCTCTTGATTCACAACAACCCCTGTTATGCAGGAAATAATCATCCAGGCCAAAACATGGTTTACAAAGAAGGAGAGTGTGTCCTGAGACAGAAGTCACAGACAGTATCCCAGCTGGGTCCTCAGACTTCAGAGCTGGTGCTCCCTTTCAAGTCTACTTGACCATCTCAAGTCTCCATCAAACAATTCTAGAGAGGAGGAGGGAGGGGTGAGGGAGGACTGGATGAAAGAAGGTGAAGGGATTAGCCAAAGACCCAAGGACACAGACAAGTGTGGTGATGCCAGAGGGAAGGGGGTAGGCTAGGGGCTGAGTGGAGGGAGAAAAGGGGGGATGTGTAATAGTGTCAACAATAAAAATAAAGAAAAAAAAATAAGTCTTGACCATTAAAAACAACAACAATTCTAACCCAGAATGTGCTGTGATGGAAACATTTCTCCATATTTTAGCATTTTTTAAATGACAAATACTTTTGCCAACTCTTCACCATGATTTTTTAGTGCATTTTAATAACAAAAAAAAAAACTTATACAAACCTCTTCTCTAGAATAAAGTGAGTGGTGATATTGATGATGGTTTTCAGCCCTTATTCTGGGAACAAATATATGGACTGCTGGAGCATCCTCCAAATCATTTTACTTGAATGCGGCAACCACCTTGCCAATGAAGGCACTTGGGTGCTAGCAGTGGAGTGTTGCTCATGACAGAAGATACCTGGGATTGGAAGGTGGTAGTTGGTCGACCTGTATGATGGAGAGACGCACTTTAATACGTAAAGAAATTCTATGATGTTTGAAGGTTCTCCCCTCGTATCTTATCCATCCATCCATCCACCACTGGACTTAAAGCTGTGTTTGGTGCTCTCCCTGATTGCAGTGTGTATCCCTTTTGGGAGAAGAGAGTAGGGTAGAAAGCAATGGTGCAGGCTCCCACCCCATGGGTCTCTCCCATTATGCCCTCCCTGGCACTGCCCATGCGAGGAGGAGGAGGAGCGGAGTCTCAGGCTCCCCTTGGACTCACACATAGTTACATTGTCCTTCACCCAACTTGATACTTGATGGGCAAGCACTTTATACTCCCCGAGGCAGGCTGGGTAGAATCCACATCACCTTCGCCTTCTAGAAATGGGCTAATGCTGATCCACGGGGCGAGAGAGCCTAGAGCCATCTCTCTGGGGTTTCCTGTGCTTATTTCTTCACTGCCCAGCAGCAGCCAGCCCCTTCCCTCTGCAGTTTGTCATCATCTTGTTACCATAAAAATCACATCTCCGTTTGGGCTGCAGGGCTCAGATAATGCACAAGCACCATGTTAAATGTTATCATGTGAAACATCATATATTTCTTCAACACTTCATCCCGGAGCCGGGGCTGTGGCTTTGCAAAATTCTTTTTCTGCCTCCTTAGCCCTCACTCTTTGCGTCTCCCAAATCCCTTTCTCTTGCTCTCTTTCTCCTATTGACCACTTGTTAAATCTTTTTGTTTGTTTCCCCCCTTTCTCCTGGGACCCTCCGACAGGCAGGCTTGCCAGATTCATTTTCTGATCAAAGCTGTTTGATTTGGTCAATTTTGCCACATTGGAGACGTTCTCTATTACAGAGATAAATAGCTTTGGGCTAACTGTCAACGAAAACTTGTAAGCTAATAAATTATTCCAATTTCTTCCCGCGGATTTCTCTGGAGACAGCCCTAGGAAATACACTTTTTGATTAGTAAATTTCTCTGTGTGTGTGTCTGGACATTCAAATGTGTCGGCTTTGATTAGCACCATTGCTTTTCAAGTCGACGTTGGCTGAGGGGCTGTCAGTTGCAGGCAGCCCTGATGCATAATGCATCAACTGGGCCCGGAAACAGGAGCCTCTTCCAAGGCTGGAAAGGCGGGAAAATTGCCCTAACAACCCTGCTGGCTTACTTTGCACCAAAGGGAGCTTCACTTGAAAGTCTCAATAAGACTTGCTTTGGCTTCAGTGGAAGCCACCCATGCTGGGCTGGGAGGGTTTGAAGAGACCACAACCATGGGCCTGCCCAGAACCAAAGCCACCGCTCCATCTGCTCTGGCCACCAACTCCTCCTCCCATAATGTCACCCTTGCATCCTCACCCAAGCTCTCCACTCCGTCATCCTGGAGTCCCTGGGCAAAGGCCAGCCCCTCCTAGGCAGGCCCAGATTTCCCTCGGCCTCCCCTTGGATTCAGTTTGCCGTTTGTCTAGTTAAGGGCCCTTGGGTTGTTATAGAAACAATATTTTGGCTATAACAAATCAATCGGTGCGTGTGAACACAAACATACAGATCATTTATCAACTGCAAAATACCCTAAATTATGACCTTTCTAAAACCTATCAGAAGGGCGAGCGCATGCATAACGTAAATTAAAGTTTGAAGGGTCAGCGGTTTTTACTTTCACTATTCATCTTTCTTTCACCTTATAGGTTTAAGAACAAGAGGGCTGTGTAATTACATTTCAATGGGGTGCAGCGGTTCATTATTCCCGGCTATACCAATCTGCTGCAACATTTCCAATGCAGCCAGGTACATTTTAGCAGACATTAGTTGGTATAAGACCATACTTGCTCTTGGGGACTGATAACATCTTTTAATGCATAACAGTGCTATCATCTCAATTTAGAAAAGGCTAAAAGGGTGAGGGTTTTTTCCTCAGATCAATACAGTTGTTCATATTTTATAAAGGTGGTAAAGCCTGCCTGGTAATTCTTCCCAGATATTACTTGCCCTTCGCCTCTCAGTTGCTCCCTTTCTCTGATTGCTGTTTCCCTAAATATCCACCACCCCTTGAGCTAGTAGACAGCACTTTGTGCTCGAGCCCACTGCACTGATGGAAATGGGTAGCTTCCAGCAGAAAACCCTGCTGCTGCCAATTATCCGGCTCTGGCTGCGATGGTGCGATGGTGCCATGCTGCGGAGTGCACGGGGCCCAAAATTTTGGCTCAGCCCCGAGAGGTCTGGTGGTAGCAGTCATCTACCTGTGAAGCCAATAGGCACCTTCAAAAACTCTTGGTGCACGCTGCTCCAAAATGCGTGGGCATGGAGGCTGGTCAGCAGAGTCAGGTTAAGGGGACCTCTTATATCCTGAAGAAATTGAGAAGGGAAGAAGTGAGGGAAGGAGGGAGAAAGGGAGAGAGGAAATGAGGAAGGGACTTCTTTATTTTTATTTTTTTAAATTGTGGTAAAATATAACATTAAATTTACCATCTTAACCATGTTTAAGTGTACAGTTTAGTAGTGTTGGATATATTCAGATTGTTATTAATCCAATCTCCACAACTTTTTTTATTGTGCAAAACCCAGACTCTATCCCATTAGACAGAAACTCTGCATTGCTTCCTTCTCCCATCTCCTGGCAACCTTCTGCTTTTTCTTTCTATGAATTTGACTGCTCTAGGTACCTCATGTAAGTAGAATCATGCAGTATTTGTCTTTTTGTAACTGGTTTATTTCCATTTAGTATAATGTCCTCAAGGTTTATCCAAGTATAGCATATGTCAGAATTTCTTTTCTTTTAAGTGGAGTGATATTTCATTGTATTTACAAACCACCTTTTGTTTATCCTTTTAACTGCTGATGGACATCTGGGTTGATTCTACCTCTTGGCTATTATGAATAATGCTGCTATGGACATGGTGTGCAAATATTTCTTTGAGACTCTGCTTTAAAAAAAAAAAAAACACACAAAACTCCTTCACCTTTTTCCATCCAGCCCTCAAACCTCCTCCCCTGATAGCTGTTAATTCTATATATCTATGCTTCTGTTTTGTTTGTTAAATTACTTTGTTCATTAGATTCCACATATAAGTGAGATTATATGTTATTGGTCTTTCTCTGACTGGCTTATTTCACTTAGCATAATACTCTCCAGGTCCATACATGCTGTTGCAAAAGGTAATATTTTCTTCTTTTTTATGGACAAGTAGTATTCCATTGTGTAAATATACCCCAGCTTCTTTATCCACTCATCTACTGATGGGCACTTGGACTGTTTTCAGATCATGCTATTGTACATAATGCTGCAATAAACATAAGGGTGTATATATTCTTTTGAATTAGCATTTTGGGTTTCTTTAGATATATTTCCAGAATTGGAATTGCTGGGTCAGAAGGCAGTTCCATTTTTTAATTTTTTGAGAAAACTTCATACTGCTGTGGCTGCACCAATCTGCATTCCACCAACAGTGCACAAGGGTTTCCTTTTCTCCACATCTTTGCCAACATATGTTTGTTGATTTATTGATGACTAGAGGCCCAGTGCATGAAATCATGCACCAGTGGGGTCCCTCAGCCTGGCCTGCGGGATCAGGCCGAAACTGGCTCTCCGACATCCTCCAAGGGGTCCCAGATTGCAAGACGGCGCAGACTAGGATGAGACACCCCACCAGTGCATGATCAGGGCCAGGGAGGGACGTGGGAACAAGCTAACCTACCGGTTGGAGCATCTGCCCTCTGATGGTCGGTGCACATCATAGTGAGCGGTTGAGCTGCCTTAGCATATCATTAGCATATTACGCTTTGATCGGTTGAATGGACGACTGGACGACACCGGACAACCAGATTCTTAGCATATTAGGCTTTTATTATATAGGATAGCCATTCTGACAGGCATGAGGTGATATCTCACTGTGGTTTGAATTTGCATCTCTCTGATGATGAGTGACATGGGCATCTTTTTATATGTCTGGCCATCTGTATGTCCTCTTTGGAGAAGTGTCTATTCCTATCCTTTGCCTAATTTTTAATTGGATTGTTTGTCTTCTTGGTGTTAAGTAGTATAAGTTCTTTATATATTTTGGAAATTAACCTCTTATCAGATGTATCGTTGGTGAATATGTTCTCCCATTCAGTGATTTGCCTTTTCGTTTTTTGGATGGTTTCTTTTGCTGTGCAAAAGCCTTTTAGTTTGATGTAGTCTCATTTGTTTATATTTTTCTTTGTTTCCCTTGCCTGAGGAGATAGATCAAAAAAGTTATTGCTATGAGAAATGTCTGAGATTTTACTGCCTACATTTTCTTCTAGGATATCTATGGTTTTGTGACTTACATTTGTCTTTAATCCATTTTGAGTTTATTCTTGTGTATGGTGTCAATTGGTGGTCTAGTTTCATTTTTTTATATATATCTATCCAATTTTCCCAACACCATTTATTGAAAAAATTATCTTTACTCCATTGTATGCTCTTGCCTCCTTTGTCAAATATTAATTGACCATAAAAGCATGGGTTTATTTCTGGGCTCTCTGTTCTGTTGCATTGATCTATATGTCTGTTATTATGCCAGTACCAGGCTGTTTTGATTACAATGACCTTGTAGTATAGTTTGATAACTGGTAGTGTGATACCCCCAACTTTGCTTTTCTTTCTCAAGTTTCCTGAGGCTATTCGGGATCTTTTATGGTTCCATATAAATTTTTGAAATAC